>NC_055979.1:15842022-15882022 GCF_018492685.1 Alosa sapidissima | reverse complement strand
TTCAGACCTCTGGACTGTGAAAAGATACTCAGTTGCAAATGATGAGAAACATGGGACGGATTTTTTAACACAAGTTTCAACCTCATCATCAGAATCCTTATAACCTCGTAGCTAATGAGACTTCACAGAAAGAAACACTCTCTGTATTACAAAACCAAAATGGATGCTTGCTTCATCCCTTCAGCATACTGATAATAAAGCTTGTCACTATTCCTTAGCCAGAGGAGGAAGAAGAATCTGAGGCAGTGATGTCTCTTCCTATGGTGTGTGACCCAGAGCGTATTTGTTTGTTTGTTTGTTTGGAAGTAAACAAAAAGGGCGCCCACCCCTCCTCCTGCAGGGAGGTGAGACTTACACAGGTTGAAGTAGGGGGTCTGTGGCGAGGTGAGGGGGGACACAGGGAAGGCGGGGGTCGAGGGGGGGGCCTCACCACCGGCGCTGGGGGTTGGGCTGGTGGGGGCGCCACCGCTGCCGTCTGGGGTGTCGTCAAACGCCTCCCGATAGCTGTGCATGTGAACCTGCAGGGGGAGACAGAGAGCTCTGAATCGGACACAGAGGGAGACACACTACACACACACAGACAGAACACACTCAGGCTAAAAAATATCACACACACACACACACACACACACACACACAAACAATAATGTATACACTACAATGAAATACATTACACAAGTCATGCAGTTCAGACAAACCCATGCAACCTGCCTCAAACCACTGTGGGGTTCTGGGAAATGTAGTCATGTATTCGCAGCAACCGTACCTCCCTTGGTCGGCCTCCTGGATTCGAGGCGATAACAGTAACAAACTCTGGCGAGACAGGGGTGCGGGAGGCATTCCCGTGAGCTGGACGATCCTCGTGACCGTTGTGGTACTGACCCTCGCTGGTCGTGCGGCGACGCATGGATGAACCGGACTCATCTGGGGTTGCTGTGTGTGACCTTGACCCTAAGGACATACGTTCGTAAGAAAAATGAACACAAGCAAAACCAATTCATACACATTCACAACATTACAGTTCATTGGTGTAATTGGTGATTTCTGTTGCAAAAATACTTTTAGGAAAAATTATGCAATTCCTCCGGAGAGGCATTAAGTGTCAACACTCTATTTTGAGCTGAATGTTCCTTGACATTTTTGGATTTGGTATCTTTTTAGATATTTGTAAACTCCTTTCAGTACAAAAAAGAAAACAAACGAAGGCATTAAAAATTACAAACATAAAGAGATAAGCTTTATATAATGCATAACAGTACTGAGAAACATGCTCATGCCTAACCAACTATTAACACTGTCGTGAAATATGTACCGGTAATAAAGAGGCCCACAACTAAAGTTAGTTTTTAGGGCTCCTTTTAAAATGATCCTTACACAATGCTCTCTATTACTCCTTGACAACATTGTCGACATTGTAAGATAATAATAATAATAATAATAATAATAATAATAATAATAATAATAAACAATACCCATAGCCTTATATTGCCCCGCAAAATTGCATAAGTGGAAGTGGACAATGTGGAAGCTAAACTGCTACGATGTGAATGATACAATGTATCATTGGCTGTCATTTCATGCACTAGGTTGACCAGGTTGTACTAAACCACTGCTGTATAGATACGTATTTACTGCTATCCCAGGTGTGGAGGAAAGGAAATTGGAAATTGACAAAAATAGTGATTGTGGAGTGAAAGTGGAGGTGGAGGTGGAGGAGTGTTTTGGAAGGGAGCTGTGGAAAGAGTAAGCAGATAGAAAGACATGAAGATTTTGTGTGTGAGAGAGAGAGAGAGAGAGAGAGAGAGAGAGAGAGAGAGAGAGAGAGAGAGAGAGAGAGAGAGAGAGAGAGAGAGAGAAAAGATAGAGGGAGAGAGAGGGAGAGGAGATAGAGAGAGAGAGAGAGAGAGAGAGAGAGAGGGAAAGAGAGAGAGAGAGAGAGAGCGAGAGAGAGAGAGAGAGAGAGAGAGAGAGAGAGAGAGAGAGAGAGAGAGAGAGAGAGAGAGAGAGAGAGAGAGAGAGAGAGAGAGAAGATAGAGGGAGAGAGAGGAAGAGGAGATAGAGGGAGAGGAGAAAGAGGAGGGAGAGAAGAGAGAGAGAGAGAGAGAGAGAGAGAGAGGAGAGAGAGAGAGAGAGAGAGGAGAGAGAGAGAGAGAGAGAGAGAGGAGAGAGAGAGAGAAGCGGAGGAGTGTGATAGGGGACAAACCAGAAAAAGAATAGGAGCGATGGCGTTCGCGGGGCTGGGGCTGGGGGCTCATACTCGCCGAGATGCCCCGGATGCGAGCGTTGTACTCTGCCCGTGATGGGGAGAGGATGAGAGGAGGCAGATGGAGGAGAAGAAGAGGAGGTGGAGGTGAGGAGGAGGAGGAGGAGGAGGTGGTGGTGGTGGAGGAGCAGAGGGAGAAGGAGGTGGAGAGAGCAGGTGCAGGAGGAGGTGGAATAGTGGCATAAAGGGGATGGTCCACAGAGCGGAGCGTGAATGGACAGACACAACAAACAACAAAAAGACAGGAAAAAAGAGACAGAAATAGAAAAGATAATAGGAAGTTACACTCATGTCTTTTTCCAAACTGCTTAATGGACATGCATGGCAATTCAATGATCTGATGACCATAATCTGATAACACTCCCTGGCTCAAGTGCATTTCATGTATATAGGATGCCTCAGTCAAGAGGCATTATAAAATGGCAATATGTGGCATTAGAATCAGTACTAGCGCATCTCTTTTAGCGGCACACACACACACACATGCACACACACACGCGCGCACACACACAAGCGTGCACACACACGCACGCACGCATGTACGCACGTACGCACGCACACACACATGCACACACACACACACGCATGCACGCACGCACACACACACACACACACACGCACGCACGCACGCACGCACACACACACACACCTCCTTCTCTCTGTTTCAGGGGACAAATGGGACCATGTCTTCTGAAGGGGGGCAGGGGGCGCACATTCATATTCACCAGTATTTTTCCACTCAGTAGAAACCTCAGACCAAATATTGGGCAGAGACGTAGGAATCCTTCAACAAGTCAAACTGCCTGTTTTCCCCCTCGCAGGCTACTTCACAGAGTGCGGTTTTGGATGAGAGAAGGCGACTGTGGCTCAAGACCATCGGCTCAGACCGTTTAAACAGACTTGCGGATCACACATGAATACCGTTTGGTACTGTACATATTTTAATCTTAGCACATAGACTTCATGTTAACGCTATTTATTTGGTTGATTTCGACTAGTTGTCTTCATATTCCATGGTATGTTGTTCCTGACAAATTAAGCTTAAAACTTTTGACATAATTCCTCTAGCACAAAAGAAAACTAACTCAATTAGTAACACTATTTTAACAGTAAGTTACAAAAACAATTGTTTTACACTATCTACCACGGCACACTCCTTTTCAGAACCCAAGATGTAACTGTTGGAACTGTTGGTGCCACAAGATGGCACTAGTGAACAAGAGCAGAATACATCTCTGAAATCCCTTGAAGTCAATGTGGAGAATGCCTGGTAGCTGAACTGAGGCAGAGACTGATGGCTATTCTTACACCCCATGATGGATGCCTCTGAATTCCCTTCTCTCCCCAAAAGCAAGCACAGAGAACTGTAAGAGTCTGCTTCCAGTCAACAGGAGGTGGTGGTGTGAGAGTGTGTGTGTGGTGTGTGTGTGTGTGTGTGTGTGTGTGTGTGTGTGTGTGTGTGTGTGAGTGTGTGTGTGTGTGTGTGTGTGTGTGTGTGTGTGTGTTGGGGGTGGGGGGTGGTTGACTGAGACTCACGTCATGTATTTGGGTAACACACAGCTCCACGAGACTAAACCCCCACTAATTCTCCGTGCCATTGCCAGGATGCTGGGTGGGGATGCTACGTGACTGCGTAAGGCAGCCAGGGGACTGGCCCCCCTCTGTCTCATCCTCCCTGGCATTGGGGGAGTTGGGCTGGGCCATGTGCTCATCACAGAGCTATGCTTCCAGGATCCTGTCAACAGAAGACTGCCAGCTGTGTGTGTGTGTGTGTGTGTGTGTGTGTGTGTGTGTGTGTGTGTCTGTGTGCGTGCGCGCCTTGTGTTCCACCCCAAGTAAGGTGTTAGGTTTTCAGCACTGGCTCTAAGGCCTGATTGTTTACAATTGCTTTGTCCACCATAAATGGATGGATATGCTGACATGGGCATAGCTCTTTGTCCTCACAGAGAGTGCCATGGAAAAACAGAAGTGCTGGGAAACAATGTTAAACAACCGGCTGTGCACTTGTGAATTTAAACAAACAAAAGTGTACTAGGAATTATACAAGTTGATGTGCCAATATATGTAACCACGTCTCAAGTGCTTGAAATATTAAAATGTAAAACAGAGGGAAATACTGCATGTTTTGCAATGTTCTGGTCCGTTTGTTCCTCACTGAAGGTCTTCTGTGTTTGTCCTTGTGAAACACCAGCCAATTTTTTCTTTAAATGGTCAAACAACACCCTATATGGTTCTTCACCATGGAAACATCTCTTGTTCATACAAGGTTTTGTTTTCAATTATAAACAGAGGATATTACATTTGTACTGATATTACAGATATGAAAACCATAGAAACAGAATGTTTTTGCACATTAGAGGACCTCACCCTGGAACCCTTGCAGACTTCAAAAAGGACGGAGAAAGCAAACCTCACAAATACTTAATATTTGCTGTCCATATTTGTGTTAACCTAAGCCAGTTTATTACAGTCATCTTATTTTATAGACATTTAACTGCCATATCACACATTATAATTGTAATCGCTCCTTCCTCAACTCAATATGACCACCAAACCACCCTAACCCAAACCAAACTGTAATCAACCAATCTAGGCCTTTGAGCCCTTCAATTTCACGTTGAGTATCAAAGAAACAGAACTTTAAAAGAAGACCCTTCGGATCCAGTTAAGCACTCACCAGCTATGCGGTGGGCCACCAGCCCCTCCAGGTTCAGGCTCTCCTCCTCGGGGTCAGCCTCCCTGGCGGGGGTAACCGACGGGAGGGGAGAGGAGGAGGCACTGTAGCTCATCTGGGTGGTGGGGTACGGGGAGATGCCCTGGAGCTCCGGGGTGTAGCACACCGAGCTGCCTCCCCCTGGGGTGAAGGCGCTCTGGGGCTTCAGGGGTTGCGGGTGGTGCAGGGTGGGGGACGGGGACCCGGGACCTCCCCGGTGGATGTACGCCTCCTGTGGGTGGGTGGGGGAGTGGAAAGCCCCCCTGTGGGGCTCCATGGAGGGCGACATGGGCGGGTAGGCCGGGGAGGACCTCTGAGAGGACTGGCCGTAGCTGGCCGAGGTGGAGGGCGGGTAGCCCGTCGAGTAGCTGTGGATGGCCTGGTCCGCCTGGTACGAGGGCCTCGGGTAGTTCTGGGCGAAGGGCGTCTGGTAGGTAGCCGGGTTGTCGCCCGGGGGGGCGCTCTGGGACTTGGGTACAGGCGTCTGCGTGGGCTCAAGGTCCATCATGAGCATGTTGAGGGCCTCGATGGACTGCTCCACGTCGTTCTGCGAGGCGCCGCTCGGCGACGTGGGGAAGCGCGACAGGCCCGACATGGGCCCGAAGAACGGGTCGTCCACCAGGCCGTACTGGTGCCAGGCGTTGAGGCCGCGCTGGACGGCCTCGCGGCTGCTCGTGCTCCTTTCGGGCGCTTGGGGCAGAAGCCTGGCAGCTGCCCCTGGGTCCATGGCTGGGGCAGCCCCGTAGGACTGTGAGCGGTACATGGCCCCGTTCTGGTCGCTGTAGTCGATCAGACGCTCCTGCGCGGAGGCCGAGCCGTGCACCTGGTGCACCGGCATGTCTCTCCTGCTGGACCGGAGATCTGGGAGAGCCGACGGTCCCTCGATGTCCACGGTGGTCGAGTCAGACGGCGGTTGCTGCTGCTGCTGCTGCTGCTGCTGCTGGGGAGTCTGGTAGTCGCTGTGTCCCTGGCTGTCGGCGGCTGGCGTCTCGTGTCCGTCCAGAGACGAGATCGTCCCGAGGCTGTCGGCGCTGTTGGGAGCCTCTGGGAGCTCGTCGTCAAGGATATCAGTCTCGCGTTCGGTTTCGCTCCGGCTGTCTGCGGCGCGCGCGGATGCTGCTGCCGGGACGGTGTTGGCGCGGATCAAGCCACGCCCGTTCACGTGCACCTGCGCGGGCACCAGGTGGAGGATACCCCCGACGGCCGCTGGGCTCCCCTGTCGGCCCCCCTGGGCTCCTCCTCCTCCCTCGAGACCGCTGAGCAGCTGCTCGAGCTCGCGCTTCTCCCGCGGACTCAGGGACGGTTCGGCGCCGGGCGGCTGGCTCACGCAGGCCCCCCCGCTGCCACTTCCTCCGCCGGCGGCGCCGCCCTGCTGGGACTGCGGGTCATCGGTGCGGTCGGTCTTGACGGAGGCGGTGGAGTTGCCCGAGTCGCTGCTCACAGAGAGCGCGTGGTCAGCGACCGGGAGGGCGTGGTTGGCGACAGGGAGAGGAAGCGCGTGGTTGGCTACTCCGACTGCCTGCTGGAGGGGAGGATGAGCACGCTCGGAGGGCGGAAGGCCGTTAACGGAAACAATGCCCTCGTTGGAGTCCTTCTTTCGGATCTTAGCGTAGAGACTGCCGTCGACTGGACCCTGCGTGTGCACTACGTCTGTAAAACAACAAAGAGAGAGAGACAGAGAGAGAGAGAGAGAGAGAGAGAGAGAGAGAGAGAGAGAGAGAGAGAGAGAGAGAGAGAGAGAGAGAGAGAGAGAGAGAGAGAGACAAAGAAACGTGTTATATGAACATTTGTTTTAAAACCACATATTCAGAGTACTAGCAAAGATTCATATTTTTTCTTTAACAAGCATTTTCAAACTTTCTTGTGCACAGACCTACAGTACACCAAAAGTGCTGACACCAAAACCGTAGAAACAAACTTGATTGCATCTGGAGATGTTAAGCAATAGCTCATAGTTCATGTTAATATTGCATTTTTCAACTTGTACTCAAAACCATGTGCCATGTTATTCTCAAACACACCTGACTCAAAACTCAAATACACACACACACACACACACACACAAACATGAACAGAAACAGAAACAGAAACCTATCTCCTGTTGTTTTTAGTCTGCCCTCACCAAGGCTCAGAACCAGTTTAGATACTCACAACCCTCCTAGTTTGGTTGCTGCACTTGTGTCCCAATGCTCTGTGTACTATATCTCACTGCTGGCTTCCTGCTAGTTAGCCCTCCTGTCCTGTTGCTGGACCTTAGTGCTTGGCCATTGCAGGGGTGTTCTGGTCTATTAAAAGCACCGTCTCAGTCTCGGACGCTGGGCCCCCCCTGCGTCACTGCACTGTGCTGATGACGCAGCAGTGGGCAGCCCCTTCCTGGTTTGATTGACAGCCAGCTGTGATGTGTCACTTAACATTTGCCCTGTGGGGAAGGGGGGAGGGTTGTATGCAGTACACTACCGACATGCCTAGTTACTGCTTTACAGGCAAGTTTGCTATTGCAGGGGCCTACCAGTGTGTTTGTGTGTGTGCAAACAGCAGTCACTGTGCAGGACTATAAATCGGTGGCAGTGACCTGCTCCTTTTTCTGGGTTTTGTGAGCGGAGGAAGGAATGGGCGATATTTTTCCACTGTCCTTGATATAGCAGTAGTGTGCAGGTGTTTGTGTCCACACTAGTTTGAATAAACACCAGGCTTTCTTTGTCTATAAAAGGCAACTGAAAAGCATTTTGAACAGAATGAAATGATAGAGGTAAGATGAATTGATACAGCAGGAATTTCTAGTAATGTTTGGTAAGGAGTCAAGCATACTTGATGTAACTGCTAGTTTTCATATCTATCATGAATGCTGAGTCCGCCACAGATCACTGCACAGGTCAAGCTAACATATCCACAGAGAAGAAGCACCGAATGAGTATACGTCATATGCCGATTAAGTTAGTGAGAGAAATCCATCCTGAAGGAGAACATGAAACTGTGCTCCACGTTTTTGGTCAGTGAGAGATTTTGAGGACCTTAAGTTGCTGATACAGGCTAGACTAGGAGCGTCCAAAGATTCCTTCTTTGCCATGCCAGCAATGCTGTGGTTCACCTCAAAGTAATGCTAAGGATGGTTATTTTGGAGGCAGATGTCCCTGGCAACCGAAAGGCTTCCTTGCCATCACTTTATTTCATGAAATGATTCAGATGATCCATTCGTGTGTCCACTGGGTCCAAAGGACCTCCAGCCTTGCGTCATCCTGGCTTACCCATGAGAACCTGCTCATGTTGGTCTACGACATGTATCACCTCCAACTCTAGTAAAAAAAAAAAAAAAAACCATCTTCTGTTGCAAGCCTCCCTTCCCACTTTGCCCCAACACCCAGGCCCCCATACCACCATGGACATCTGCTTGTGGGGATACACGATCGGCAACAGATTATAAATCTGAAAACTTCATTTTAGCACATGTGCCAGAAGCAGGTTGGGAGAGCCAGACCTCGGGCGCACATGGTAAAGCACTTCAGCTAAAGAGCTATTTTAGCTTTTGGCCCCTGGTCCCTCTTCAGTGCACTTCAAGTCGGGGTGATAATGATGACACTGTCTGCAGCTCTCCCTCTATGTGTTGATGTTGATGTTAATGCAAGCTACTGCTAGGCCATTTTGAAACTGTGATGAAAGGGCAGCTGTTGGTTGGGGCATTTCTACTCTTAAGGGCCTGGCAACTGGACAGTGCATTACATAATCCGATGCCAACACATCGTACTCATACAATGTTCTAGAATCAGAATTGTTTACAGACAGCAACATTCTTTTACATTCTAAAAAATATTTCTAGTGTATTCTTTACTTCTGTTTTCAACTGCAAGAATTCTTGTTTAACTGGAGTGTTTCAGACGCCAAATGGAGACTGTCAACAGTTAGCAACAGTGCATCAGTCTGGACATTTTTCATTGTTGAGATACAATCTCTGGCTAAAGAAAGTGATCACCTCCTTTTGGATGGGCCATAATGTTAGAATGCTGAACTCTTGAACAGGGTTCAGACAATGAAGAAAAAATCTCTTATTTGGCTTTCAGTAAGCCCAGTCAAAGGCTTCATATTCCATTGGACAAGTGCAGACTTTCTTTGTTAAATATCCGTCTTATAAGACATTGAACAGGCTGGAAAGAAGTAAACATAACAGAGATTCCTGCCACTTGGTGTGCTACACTTTCTCAGGGTGACTAAATGGAAGCAAGGATGGCGATCCGCTTTGTGCATGCACTTGTGTCTGCATGTGTGTATCGCTGGTAGGGCTATTTTATCCCTTACACTTAAAAGATGGGAGGTAAGGTCACTCACACCACATGCAGAGTGACACGAACAGGACTGACGTAAACCTGCCCAGGTGTGACGTCAGCTCCCAAAAACCTTGATCTTGAGGAAGCCGGGTCACGTTCGTCCATGTGCTACAGTAGGTAACTGGTAGACTGGAAGGCACACTTAAGAAAGGCCAATAGAGTTGCACACATATTAGAATCTCAAATATGTATGCCAATCAATGACAATGAGTAACACTGTGTCCCATTCTGGGTACTTCCCTCAATACACTTCAATGCAGCATACTTTGTACACTATGCGTTTAGGTCCATTTGCTAGGGAAGTGTTGTCTCAAACTGAAAACAAACATTAGACACTTGAAATGGCACTATCAATGTTCACACTGTCATCTGACCACAATGGGGGGGAAAATGGTACCTCCCTTTCTGCTACATTGCCAATAGTGACCACAGAGGATGCACATTGTCCATCACTTTTTCACCAATATGGGTGCACCATCCGGGTACTGGGTACCAGCAGTGCACTGCATATCCCTATGATAGTCAGTGTGAAGACACTTATGCACTCAAAATAGTACATGTGCATGTGGAAGAACTTGAATTGAGACAGATAGTAAGATTAGCCAAAGTACCAAGTACCAAGTGTGCATATGGCTCACGTCTCCTGCTAGGCAAGTTAAAGCTACAATAACAGATATCTCCTATACATCACCATATATACATTACACATACAGTGATTATATATCCTGAGTGAGCACATACTGTAGTGTTGTATGTGGGTTTTATTTGTCCATCTCAGACTCAGAGCTGGTGCTGTATCAGGTCTCCTCTTACCCTGGCTAGCCCCTTCCCTTTAATGCCCCTACCTCTCCTGGGACAGGAAGTTGACCTCTGACACAAACAATGTGGTGACATTTATACTTGTGTGTCTTCAAACGGAAGCTATTTATGTAGGTCCCCGACAACGCATTCACAAGCACACATGCATGCATAAACGTCTGAATGCTTGCACACACACAGACACACACACACACACACACACACGCACACACACACGCACACGCACACGCACACGCACACGCACACGCACACGCACACGCACACGCACACGCACACACACACACACACACTGACATACAGTACACATACACACACAGTATTTAGTGTGCCATTGGCATGAAGGGCTTCTTTTTTAGGTTGACCCTCGGCTAAGGTGATGGCAGCAGGACGCGGTATTTTTAGAGCGGTCCTTGTGTGTGTTCTTGTGTGTGTATGCGCGTAAGCTTAGTTTTGTAATCCAGAATAAAGCCTCTACATACCTTACCCCTGAATTGGTGTGTAACATGCGATATGCTCTTCTCACACCAGGCAGGTGAAGGAATTGTGTCTCCACGCCTGAGGTTAATGCCTCATTAGAAACCTTGCCCACTCTCACGGGCTGCTTCACAAGGGCATTGGTTTCTGCAACACAGTACTTTTGATTTGAACTTCTTCTTGACTCCTTACTCTATTCTGAATACAATTTCTTGGTAAATATTCAAAACTGAACTTGGTGGCTAAACACAAATGTCTATAGCTATTTAAAGTAAAGATTTATTTCACTATCCATATAAATGTTACTTCAATAGTATTTGTTTAATGTGGGAAAAGGGTAGTGATGATTCTGAAGGTCAAACATACCTAAAGTAGATTAGTCAAAAATCTATAGAACTGGCTTCATTAAATGAGAAATGATAACAGGGCAACAGGGCAACAAATGTATAATAAAGGATCAGTACTTTGTTCCACTTGAATATAACTGAACTAGGAAATAAAGCTTTCATCATGCATATTCTGCATCTCTTCCCAGGCCTTCTTCTGCTCTCCATGAATCAAATGTTTTCGTCCTTAGCTCACTAGAGCTTTCAATTAAAGCTGAAATCAAGCCCTGTATCGTAAACAGTGCCCCCCTCAGAAATAGAAATGTGTGTTCAGAGGCTGGGCATCTCCTGGGTGTAGTCCTGTGAATGAGTGTGTAAGAGTGTGTGGCCACCGGATTATTTGACCTCCAGGGAGAGGGCCTCTCTGAGTCAACCCATAAACACTACCTTTACAGTGCCCACGGGGGCCTTTACTGTGTGTGTGTGTGTGTGTGTGTGTGTGTGTGTGTGTGTGTGTGTGTGTGTGTGTGTGTGTGTGTGTGTGTGTTGTTGGCCACTGTTGCTACCTCTGGGAGACGGTGGAAAAGACCGGTAAGAGAAGACCAGTGGCTAGAAGTGCAAAATAATGACAGAGGAACAGATGAACAGAGACAGGGGAGAGAAGTCACACAGTGTGTGTGTGTGTGAGAGAGAGCCAGAGAGAGCCAGAGAGAGAGAGAGAGAGAGAGAGAGAGAGAGAGAGAGAGAGAGAGAGAGAGAGAGAGAGAGAGAGAGAGAGAGAGAGATGACTGTGAGCACACATAGTCTTTCTAATGCCATCACGTTCACCCCATTGGCACTTGGGTGCTTAGGATGCCAACATAACACTCCTTAGATCTTAGCACCTGTCCAGTGCCCTATTATAAATAACCATTTTAATTCCAGGTTATTATCAAACGCACCCATCTCATATCACTACCAGTGGATGAGTAACCATTAGCACGAGCACAATGAGACACACTACCCAATATAACTGAACATGTTGTGCTTGTATTCCTTTTGTATTCACTGATCTTACTCACTCTGGGTACAATACAGCGGGATGACATCAGGTACAATGAATAGTACACCTATTCAGTCAGTACTTTGGGAGAATAGAGAGCATGATTAACCTGGCGTACATACTCATCAACTTCCACCTGTACATAAAGCAACATCTTGCTGTACATGTTGCCCAAAATTACTGCCAATATAATCTGTATGATGTCATGTGTCATTTGCAATATGTACCTGTACGTAAAACAAATATAACACATTTATATTTATCATTTCAGAATATTATACTACATATATTTTTTTTTGTATTGTGAACACATTTGAGTGCTCTGGTACATTTTTACACTTTTTATTATTATTATATTGAAGACTGCATGGACCAGAATACTGCCAGGTGTATCTTTACTTTCTGAAGTACCTTTAACACCTCAATAAATATTTAAAAAGTCTTCATCCTAAGATCATGGCGTCTGAACTACCTGTATGGTGCTGGACAGTAATAATAGCCTCGTTGCCCTGACCATGACAGGCCCTGTTTAGGGACTCGGGGAGCATGTTCCTGTCTTTAGAAACCTGCTCAGCATCTATTAGCGGCACTCGAGCATCTGGCCGCGACTGGCACGCTAACACCTCCGGAGGACCACACGGGACGGGATTCTGTGACCCAATAGCGGACAGGTGGTCAGACAGACAGACAGACAGACAGACGGACAGAGAGAGGCACAGAGAGAGAGAGAGAGAGAGGCAGAGAGAGAGAGAGAGAAAGAGAGAGAGAGCCGTTGCATGCCACCTCTGTCGCCCGCCACTGCCGCAGCGCTGTTTAAGACAAGGGCCCCATCCACCTGTCTGTCTGTCTGTCTGTCTGTCTGTCTGTCTCCGCCAGGGCTGTGTGTGTGTGTGATGCCGTGGAAAGATGCAGAGAGAGGGAGAGAGAGACGGAGACAGTGGGTGGCCTGTATCAGATGATCACAGCCAGTCAGGCAAACAGGCAGTCAGACAGACAGACAGACACCCCCCACTCAAGCTGTAGCAACAGTGGCAGTGACGGCAGGGACGGCTCCGTCTAGCCAGGCTGTCGCGAGCCGTAAACGAGATGAGATGAGACGAGAGACGAGGACCAGGCCAGACGAGACACGCTAAAAGTGAGCACACACGAGAGAGAGAGAGAGAGAGAGAGAGAGAGAGAGAGAGAGAGAGAGAGAGAGAGATAGAGTGAATAGAGAAAGTGAGAAAGGGGGAGAGGAGAAGCGAGTGCATGTCTCCTGTCTGTCTGGGAACACTTACAGTATCTCCTGGTGAAGTAGGGTCTGACTGCCCAAAGTAGCCTTTCACCAACGGTGGTCCTGAGAACTGAAATGAGCCTCCTGACAGTTTAGGCTATTTAGTTGTTGAATTTGACCTCTTGTAATGTAGCTTAATAAAGCACCCAGCTGTGATGAACAAAAAGTTTAGGAGTCGAACATTCAGTCACATTGTTCTGACCAGAAAAAGTTTTGTTTTCCTGAATTTTTACTCCATCCTTTTAAAGCTGACATCCTTGAAAGATGGGCAACTCTACATTACCACTCTCCCCTCCCATGCAATTCCAAACAGACCAAAAATATCCAAAAGCTTTGCTTCTACGTTTCAGAGCATCGAAACCCTCAATATCAAACCCTGACCACGATACAGTAATTTCAGCGCTGAAAGCCTATCGGAGCAACAGTCCCAGTGATGTTTAATGGAGCAGGGGGTTGGTGGCTGGGTGGTGTGTGTGTGTGTGTGTGTGTGTGTGTGTGTGTATGTGTGTGTGTGTGTGTGTGTGTGTGTGTTTGTGTGTGTGTGCTTCGCTACGTCGCGCCGTGCTGCACTGCACTGTACTGTGCTGTGCTGTGCTCTGTGCCAAAGGCTGACTCGACTCTGACCCAATCTAACCGGCAACAGTGGTGGCAACCATTCAAGGCGGGCATGATGTCATGGGAGGGAGAGAGGGAGAGAGGGAGAGACGGAGCGAGGGAGGAATGGAGGGAGGGGCGGAGGGGGGGGGGGGGGGGGGGTAGAGAGACATGCCAGAGGTGGGAGCAGAGCGGGCGCTTCCAGGAAGGAAACGTATACGTGGCAAGCTCAGTGCCTTCGGCCAGGCGGGACAGGGCACGGCTCTGCATGTTGGTGCCCCTTCGCTAACGGTCACCTCAGTGACTCCCTCTTGATGAACATGCCCTCGGCCCCTCTCGCGCACTGGGTCGCTTTTCTCACTTTGACGAGTGTGCGTTTTGGCTCGGCAGGGAGACTAGATTGACAGGTGAGGGGTCGGGTGGAGACAAGGCAAGGTGGGCGGTGGGATTCGTTGATGACAGCACTTAGCTCGGGCAGGAGAACGAGAGAGTGAGCAAGAGAAGCGTAAGGAGGAGGGGAAGAAGAGGGTGAAGAGGTAAAAGGAAAAAGAGGAAGAGGAGGAGGGGGAGAAGAGGACTTTGAGCATAAACTGTCTATGAGAGATTGGAGGAATTGAAAGGGAATTGAGGAGAAGAGAAAAATAATAATGGTATGACAGACGGAGAGAGGGATAGATAGACTGAAAGACAGATAGCCGTGGGAAGAGAAAATAAATGAAGGATCATTCTAGAAGTAAAGTGACTTGGAAGGGAAGCCAGCGGAAAGCGATAGAGGGTGTGAGAGATGAGGAAAGAGAGAGGCCGATGGAGAGAAAGTGGGGAATGTAAAGGTCTGGAAGGAGGAGGACAGGGGTGGGATGGGGGGGTGTATGAGGGTACTGCTAGCGGGCTTGAACCTGCTGCTTCTGCTCAACATGTTGTCAGAGCGCACTCTAACTCAGGCATGTTGCCCCCCCGAGATGAGGCCAGGGTCAAAACCACACACACACCTACACACACCTACACACACACACACACACACACACACACACACACACACACACACAAGCATGCCTACACACACACACGCACACACACACACATACAAGCATACCTACACACACACACACACACACACACACACACACACACACACACACACACACACACACACACACACCACTATAGCTGATCTCTGTATCCTCACAAAATACAGACACACACTAATTGTACCAAAGACTCTCCACTCTCCTGTATCCACTCTCTCTTATCTGTTGAGATACATGCATACTTTACTCTCCAGTCTGGGCAAAGTGCCGCATGTACACCGTTTTCTCTTTATCTTTTGTGCATTTGAACTGTCCGGTAATTGACATGCCAATCTCAGGTGTCTTGTTTGGTCTTTAGGACTTGTTAGCCACCCCGTTACTTCTGCACTGGCATTTACAAGACTACTGCTAAATGGACGGAACAAGACAGCAGAAGAACCACACTCAAGGCATTGGCAATAAAACTAGTTTATGGCGACACTGGATGTTCAGTTTGATATACAACTAATATATGTGTGTGTGTAATCAAAGATTGTAGAAGCCTTCTTTATTCTTCAGTGCAATTCTTTTTCCATTTACCACAGGATAGACCATGTAGATTAGCATACAAAATAAAACAGTAGAATAGCATAGAATAGATTAGAATACAATAACACAAAGCCTCACAAATGTGCACTTCCTTTTAACTGTTTTGAAATGTGCTCTGCCTAAATGCCTGGGCACTCTTTCATTGGAATAATTCGGACGTCCTCATTTGCACAATTTCTATAAATACATCGCCTCTCTCAAGGCACACAACAATGCCACTATGTTCCCAGTGATGTAATGACCGGGCAGCCTCACGCTGGCCAAGTCAGAGGACTCAATCCAGGGTCACTAAATAGCACCCAAGGGACAAGGGCTAAGATACACTACGCGGAGAGCAGGCAGCCTTACTCAAGCAGTGCCAGTAAACTACAGACTACTTTAGCCCACTAAACAGCTCTTCTCTGACGAGCATTTAAGCGCAAGCCCGAAACAACCACACAAAACTAACTTAAAACTCAAATAGCTGTGGTGTACCATCGATATCATTAAAAAACAGACTGGATGTATCAACAGCCATCCCAAAGTCTTGCTGAAAAAATACGTAGACTTAGGAACATATAGCATCTGAATGTATGGTACAGGAAAAGTTAATTGTTGGAAACCATGGAAACAAAACAGTTTAATGTGACCACAAAGCATGAGGAAAAATGCATTGTGATGTCTGTTAGCGTAGGATAACTCATTAATCAAAAGACATAAAAGTCAGCCATAATGAAGATTAATCTGTTGCCTTAATCTTATGTCTTTACAGTAAAACATTCCTCAAGTTCACATACCTAGAGATTGCTGTTAAAAGCACTTTGCATCCATAAGTTGTTGCTCTGGATTCAGTACAGTAGGGTAGGAGAGACGCAAGCCTGAGGTACAGCCAACACTGTCCTGCCCCAGGGAACCCAAACACCGGCTACTTACTGCACCAGTACTTAAACTCTCCTCAGTACTCCCCCTCTCTCTCTCTCTCTCTCTCTCTCTCTCTCTCTCTCTCTCTCTCTCTCTCTCTCTCTTACTCTTAACAACACACACACACACAAGGCACACACACACACACACACACACACACACACACACACACACACACACACACACACACACATAGACACAACCACACTGTGTTGCTTACCAGCTTGTGAAGATAATCTGTCAGAGTGGCTGGGAAAGCTTCATTGTGTCTCGGGCTGACAATCCTGCCCCCTCTCCACACTCTGGCAACTAACCGGCGTCAGCCCCGAGAACACTCTGTGGCAAGGGGGAGTGACTCCATGAGGGCGTCCGTGTGTGTGTGTGTGTGTGTGTGTGTGTGTGTGTGTGTGTGTGTGTGTGTGTGCGCGTGTGTGAGAGTGTGTGTAAATGTGTCTTCAGGCTCACTCTGTGTCATCTCCTCTCTCCCTCTCTCTCTCTCTCTCTCTCTCACACACACACACACACACACATATTCTCTCCCTCTCTCTTTCTCTCTCTCTCTCTCTCCCTCCACTACCACACTTCCCCTCCTCACTATTCCAAAAATGCTGCAGGCCTTACGGCAGCCAAATAAGGGTGGCCCGGCAGTAAACAAGCGCCATGCTCTCACTCTGCTCCCCACTGCTTCTGCCTGACACTCTTTAAAATACACACCAGCGCACTCTCTCTCAAATACACACCAGCTCTGTCTGTATCGCACACTCTCTCTCTCTCAAATACACACCAGCTCTGTCTGTATTGCACACTCTCTCTCTCTCAAATACACACCAGCTCTGTCTGTATCGCACACTCTCTCTCTCTCAAATACATACCACCTTTCTTCATCTGTAGCTCTCCCTCTCTGCAATGTATATAATTCTTAGATTGATCAATCTTTATTTATTTTTCTTTCTTTCTCTCTCTCTGGCCATTGTCTCTTTTATAAAACCAGCAGACAGACCTTTTTACAGAACAAATGTGAACAGAACAACAGCACAAACAAAACTCATGCACAGACACACAAACAAACAGACACACACACACACACACACACACACACACACACACACACACACACACACATGCACACATCCTCCAACCTGCAAACAAGACAGATTAAAAACAGGATCTCTCTCATGGCAGGGGTTTGACGCCACATGTGACCGTCATGTTCACCAATCCACCGACTGGACCGTGGGGCTGGGCACGTACAAATTTAGCCCCCGAAAGCCGGCGAGAATGTGTGTTTGAAGCGGGCCTGACAGCGCGGGAGTCAGGTTAGGAGGTGGCAGAGGCTGTGGTGAAAAGTGTGTGGTCATCCAAGTCCGCCTTCAGATGATGCCCCATGGGGGTAACCTTGGGGGCAGCAGCTGCAGAGGATAGGGTTGAAATGATGTGTGTGTGTGTGTGTGTGTGTGTGTTTTGGGTGAGGTGAGGGTGGGGTGTAACTGGACCAAGGATGATGCCATACCTTCTCCATCACCTCACTCTCTGTCTCTCACTCACACACACTCTCTCTCTTGATCTCTCTCTGTCTCTCTCACACACACACACACACACGAACACGCACACACACACACACATACCTGTGAGAGCGTTCACTCTCATCCATCATATCCTGACTTGCTCATGCTGTTCAGTAAGGTGACCCATGTCATAGGCACATGTTCTTCTGGCTAACTGACAGTAATAGGCTGGTCACCTGGTCTTCACCTTTTTTACTGACACACACAAACCCCCTCTCTCTCTATCTCTCTCTCTCTCTCACACACACACACATACACCTCTCTTTACACTCTTTCTCTAACACGCACACACACACACACACACACACACACACACACACACACACACACACACACACACACACACACACACACACACACACACACACACTCACTTCATTCGTATTCTCGTACCCACCAACTACTACCCCTGTCAACCTCTGTTCATGATTTCATGTTTCTGGAATATTCTGCTTTTAACTGAACCCTCAGCCTGCACACCAACTAAGAGCGGTCACTGCTGCTCATAACTGAAATGTCTGTGGGTCCTGGCACTGCTTAGGTGTCTGGAGCGCTGCCTGAAGACAATGTTTTCCCAGTCTCTCATAGGGAGTCTTCTGTCATCAGATTCTTTGATTCCCCTTCCTTTAAAAGTCACACAGCACAACGAGAATCGTAAAAAAAAAACAGCTCTTTGCCATAGAAACAGACTGCAATGATCTCACTCATACACACACACCACAAAATGTTACATACGCACAGACACACACACACACACACATAAACATATTCACACACATGCACACACAATCAAGGGTCGTGTGAACACAGGTCAAGGTCACTAATTATCTCCAAGAACTCGCAGTCACACGTGCAAATCCACGGCTAACGATAGGGATCCTTCAGGTTCCTGATCCTCTCTCCCACTCTGTCTTCTTTCTATCTTCTCTCCTCTGTCATTGTGTGTGTGTGGGGGAGGGGGTTGGGGGTGGAGTGGGGGGGGGGGGGTGTTCTTGTTAAATATAACATTATTTTTTGGTTAAACTGATTTAACTCTGTGATAATTTGTGATAATGGTTGAATAAAACTTTAAACCTCTCTCTCTCTCTCTCTCTCTTTCTCTCTGTAGATGTCCGCTAATCTCCCATCCTTAACGTCCCAGATCTCCGCAGCTCCACTGCCTGATCCCCGAGGATGACCTCTCGCTCACCTCCACCCCCCCCCCCAGGTCATGATTACAGGTGGACATCAGTCTGGCACGTACACACATCATCATCTCTCTCAACCACAACAACACCTGCTCTTTTCTCTCCCTGATCCCAGGGCAGCTTGATATCTCCTCCACTGGTGGACAGACTGGTGAGGTGAAGCACTACTACAATAAAAACAACATTAAACATAAAGATGGCCTGTTCTCTCACACTGACCACACAGGTCATTCTAGTGTTCTCTTCGGTGGACGGACTGGTGCAGTGTAGCACTAGAAACGGCAAATATTTTTACCAGTAACAACAAAAGCAGCAACACCAAGTGTCCACTCATGCCGTTTAATCTGATTCCAGTTCAGTGTTTTAGCTAAACTGGTGGATCCATTGTAAAGGTAGGTCACTGCACGCTAGCCCAGCTCCTTAACCACTACGCTACCACTGTCCCAATATTCATTTGTTCCATTCGTCCAGATGCTAGACACTACAGAGTGGACGAAGCAGACATAGTACACCTTTACGCCCGCTTGTTTGTGTCTGTGTCAGTATAAGAGCAAGTGATGAGAGCTGTTGAGAGGACCAGCTGAAAAAGACTAACCAAGCTCCCAACCCCCTGCAGGATATGGACCAGCTTGCCCCAGAACAATATGCATAGGGTACCAATTGTGTGTGTGTGTGTGTGTGTGTGTGTGTGTGTGTGTGTGTGTGTGGACTGTGTAGGATAAGAAACTGGTCATTCTTGCTGGCAACCCACAGGCAATCATACCTAGACACAGACACAGACACAGACACAGACACAGACACACACACACACACACACACACACACACACACACACACACACACACACACGCACACACACGCACACACACGCGCACACACACACACACACACACACACACACACACACACACACACACACACGTACGCCATGTTCTCTCTCCGTGCTCGTTCCCCGGTCCTCTCTCAGGCTTTGGCACTTGGGAGCCTGCAATTAATGAGAGTTCTGGTGGTGGTGGGAGACTGTTCTGCTGACACACACACACACACACACATGCACACATCCACACACACACACACATGCACACATCCACACACACACACACACACATGCACACCCACACACGAGTAAGCACATCTAATTACGGGCAGATTGCAAACACCAGCATTTTTTTCTTCCTCTCCCTCTCTCTTTCATTCTTTCTTTCTTTCTTTCTCTCTCTGCCTCTCTGCATCCCTCCCTTTAGCTCGTTTGCTATGTCTCTCCTCTCTAATTCTAGATTACCACAGTCGCTCTCTCTCACGGATTTTTCTCAGGCTCGTGTGCGCCTGCCTGCCTGCTTCGGAGAGGCGTTGGTTGGCTCCGGCTCGAGGCTGCCTGAGATGTCCTCAGAAGGCCAGCCGCAGTCCAAGCAGGACAAAAAAGGGCTGGAACATCATCACGACACACGGACGTGCCAAACTGAGCCTCACAACTTCTAAGAAACCAACAAGCTCTGCGAAGCCAGACCTTTGCACTTACCTTTTAGTTGTGGTGCAATGCAAAGCCTTTAAGCGACACAGTAATATACTGTCATTTTATAATAATATACTGCTCAAAAAGATTAAGGGAACACTTCAATCATACACTAGATCGGTACTCTGACATTGTTTGGTTCTGAGCAAGTAAAACTTTTGAGGCGAGTGTTTTATTTTGCAAGAACTGTCAGACATTATGTGAATGTAGTTTGAGAATGGAGAAAAGGGTGGATGGTTTCAAAAAATGTGTTTTAACAATTGTGGAAAAAAGTGTTTTTTGAGCAGTGTGTATATATATATAAACTAAGTAGTATACACATTGAGAAAGGTTTGTGTTGATTTGGACATATGTTTTGGTTTAATTGAATTTGCTGGATGTTCCAATCGTGACCCACTTTTATTAGTGTCTTGGAAGAGACACACAGATATAAACACACAGATATACACAGTATAGATCTGTATAGATCACCAGGGCCTTTGGAATAAAACAGCTCCACAACATCACAGATCCTACACTATACTTAGCAAGAGGCATAAGGATCTTTTCAGTATAGACATTCTTCTATGCATGCCAACCCCATTTTGAGTGTTTGTTCTTAAAAAGCTCAATTATAATTTCACCTGACCATAGAACACACTTCACAAAGTCCAAGTAGCATTTAGCAACCCCAGCCATTTATATCTGCAATTACTGTAAATGACAGGAAAGGCTTTTCCCTGGCACGTCTTCTAAATAATCTATTAGCACGGAGGTTTTGAAGACTTTGGTGACCCCAAAATGATACTTATCTCTGCAACTCTCCAACATTGACTCCATTTTCTGGCTCTCTTGCCATCTTCTTCACTGTGCATTAGGTTCCAATCAATGTTTGTCACATTTTAAGTTGATTTGCAACTTCTTAATTATTGTTTTAACTGTAAATATGGACATTTTCAGTCAAGTACCAATTTTATTCTAGTAGTCAGGTACAGTAGAACCCCAGGATAGGTGTGACATAAGGTACGAATGCATTTTTTTGCATAAATTGACAGTTTGAGGGGTGTAGACTTAGAATCTGACGGGTGCTGATCTGTCACCCCCTTTTTTGACCATAAAAAAATAACTAAACAGAAATCAACTATGTCAATACAAAATGCTACAAATGAGTGGCAAAGTCCCTCGAGAAAACATAATATCTGTAAAGTCCGGTAAGGTCACACTGATGAAATGGTAGGCTGAGCAACAAATTGTCTCAACCCTCAACAAGCATCTATATACAGAACATGTTGCCAGGCTAGCCTTGTACACATCCCAAACATCAAATGTCGCCTCCAAAAAACATTCATTCAATCAGACATTTCTCCCTCGCTATCATCAGTATCCTCCACTGAAAATTTAGCCATCTTAGAATTTTTATTTGCGCACTGTTCGCCACCTTGGCAATGGCAGTAGGTGGTGCATGGTAGTCCATCTGACTGACAGCTGCAAGAGGCCCTGGAGCATGCTGGCACTGCCTTGTATCCACAAGCAACAAGCTGTAGAACTGTTTTGGGTGCAATGTCAGTGTTGCCATGAACAGGCACAGGAATTCCATCCTCTATTTTCCAACCAAACAGGGATACATCATCAGTACACACGGGAGGTGTTTTTTGTCAGCAGCTCTCCACAGAATGACTTGCAGCCGTGCACAATTGATGTGTTCCGCTGCACAATCTCTTGTTGGAGGAAGACTCTTTATTTTAGGAGGATCTCTTTTCTTGGTGAATAGTATGTATCTGAAGTTACTGAGGTTTTCAACAGTCTTTCCATAGTAAAGGCAAGGAAGGAAATCCATTCCTGCCTTCATCCACTCATGCTCATCAGCTTCTACATCTGTAAGATTCCTCTTGAGCATCAAATAGATTGCTGAGGTTTTCCTCATATGGGTGTGACACACTGTTACAACCAGACAATGCATGAACACCCAACAAATCATAACATTTGTCTCCTAATTTTGCAGCTGTAGCATTAATGTCAATTACTTTGTTGTTATATTTGTTCCAAATTCCAAATGACTCCTTGTCACTCCTTGCAATACTGTAAGAAATCATTTTCTTGATTTTGTCCTTTCCTCCTGTCTGTAATCAACTTTGCACTTTTCTCACACTTGAAAAAACATGTGAAAACCGGATCGGCACCAGTCAGATTCTAAAAGGACATACCCTTACCTATCAATTTAAGCAAAAAAATTCCATTCGTACCTTATGTCACACGTATGCCCATATTCCACAAAGTTCTACCTGACTATAGCCATTCCCTGACTTAAAGATGTCAAGACACTTTCCCTTTATTTGAAATGGGTATTCTCTTGTCTTTCACATGTTGACAAGGCATTTGACCTCTATACCTTAGTGAAACAGGAAGTCATGGATTATAGCTTGAAAGTTCAATCAGACATTCTGATTGACTTGAATAAGAATAAAATTGAATAAATGGAAAAAATCTTCAGTTAGATTTTGTTTACAAGATCCTCTAAGGATACCAATAACTGTGGTGCATGTCTTTTTGTTATATTATATTAATTTCTTTGTGAGATATTCTTTTTTTCTATGAGTGAATGTCTTTCCCTTCAGGGTTGTATTTCCCATTTTAGTTGTCATTGTAATCAGCAAAAGCTGTTTTTGAAAAACTTCTTGTTAGTCCACTTTACCAGGGGTGCCAATAACTGCAAAGGGTGCTGCATACATATTCGCTTACACACACACAGAGGTCCCCAGGTCCTCTGACCCCTGCACACCAGCACATGACATTGGAGAGAGGAAGATCAGCTTACACCCTCTCTCCCCCCCGACCACAACCCCCTCCCACACCATGCAAGCTACCCTCCCCCCCTCACTCAACAACCCCCCCCCCCCCACCCTCACCCCTGCCCCCACCCCCAGAAAAGCCTCCCCATGGGCCCTGGGAGTCTGACGCCCGCCTATTTCTGCTGCGGCTATTTAAAGCCTGATTGGCAGGCAGCCGCCGTAGTTTATGGCAGCTCTCATCCAGCGTGTGCATTCTGGGACTGGGAATGGAGGTGGGGAGGTGAGGGGTTACACAGGCTGGTGTGAGGCAGAACACACACACACACACTCACACACCGCCATTTTGGCTCCAAGTGTAGTACATGTACGTCAGTCGACTTTTTTCTGACTCAAACTCAAGTCACTGCTGTAGCGAACACTGCACAGTGCGTGCCTGTCAGTCAACTCCTCTCGCTCATACGCAGCCAGTGATGTTTTCAGTAAGAAGTCATCGGTGATCACATCACTCAATTATCTTGGTCGCTTCCCGTAAAACATTCCTTCGACTTCACATTCCGGACCATCATCATGCACCTCAAACATTCAGTGCCTGACCTCAAACACCTACTCCGATGTGGAGAACAAACGAGTAGCCAATTCTGTCGGCTGACACTGGTCAGCTTAATTGTAGTGTAGCGGTGACAGACGTGACTTCAACACTTTGCGACAGGAAGACATGTTGGCACTGGTTTGGCAAAAACAGGACTGGTTTTCCTCCTAAAATATGTCGACGACTTGGAAGAAGAAAAAAAAAAACAGTCAGAGCTCTGTGTTAAAGCTTTGGACTTGTTTAATTTACAGTGTAGTAAACACTCTAATCTTTCCCATCGATACTGAAAGCCAAATCCCTCTATGGATGTCTCCTTTCATACAATATAATGCATCTGATGAAGACTTGCTCAGTAGTCATAATATTCCCTAACAATTCAGTGACCAGAACTATGTAGGAAAGGTGCCAACATTGAATCTCTAAAGCCACTGTTTATGTGTTTAGCTAGAACATGCAGTGGTTCAAACCCTCTGTGTTTGAACATTATGACACTGCTGTTAGTGAATTACTGCATTGTCATTGGTGTTGCTTAATCCTGGAGGCCACCTGTCCCTGGTCCCTGCACCCTACCCAGCCCACTGTGCTTCCTGGGCCCAAACACCAGGACACAGGCCAAGTCTCTTCCAGGGAACACACAACCATAACTCCAAGGCAAAACGCCATGGCATGGGAGCCAGGGTAATGTGACAACGAGACAGGATATTTACACAACAGAGAAAAACAAAAACAAATTCACCACTGTGACAGATGCCCAAATTAAGTGACACAGAAAAGAAAATTACGTCTTTGCATTCAGTCCGGCCCTAAACAGGCTGCATTCAAAAACAGTTCAAAAACACATTATTTTTACGTCATCAGCTGCTTGTTGACCATAGATATATACTGACTAGATGTCGCCTTCGGCTTCTCAGCATGCGTCAACACCGCCGCCATCTTGTAGCGGGGATCTGAAGCTCTAAACTAGTTCTCCCGTATTGTCAGTGTTACCTATTTAGCGACGTTTGGCCATCCCCAGCGACAGAAAACCTTTTTAGCGATTAGCGACAAATTTGGGAACTTATCACAATGATGGCAAACTTGGTTTCGTTGTTGTTGAAACGTAAGAAAATCACTTTTCTCATGGCTTTGTCATTTGTGAATTAAGCTACATCTCGTTTGCCCATAGCATTGGCCCATGATTAAAAAAGTAACGACTGGCGTATGAAGTAGCAGACCACGTTAAAGCACGGAAGTAAATGTTCTACAGATCTACAGCAACTTCTGGTAAGATTACAACTTATACGAGTAAACGAGACGAGAGGTATGTGGCCTCAACCAGAGCTTGTCTACGGAGAGCCTGTTTACTTTCATTGTATCGAACCTTCACTCATTGTTCCTCTAGGGGCCGCCGCTAGCTAGTGCAGAATGAATGGGAGTCTATGGGGCTAGACGGGTAAAATGTATCTTTATTATCGTCAAAAGCTTAGTTTTCTCTAGACTCGACCATAAATACATGCCTGTCAGTTGGAGCAACCCAAAAAACTAGATAATTGCTGGAGATTTTGACGATTTATGGTGATTTTATTTTCGTTAGATCTTTGCTCAGATTGACGTTAATGCATTATAGAGGAGTGGATCACCGCGGCAAGATGGCGTCTCGATTGACGCATTTGTTCCAATGAACAGCAGTAGTCAAGGCGACATCTAGTCAGTATATATATATATGCTTGTTGACATGGGACCCACCTCATCCAAAACCTCATCAATAAGCCCAATCAAACTCTGTACCTCCGTTTGGCTGACATCTATATCTAAAGTGACTTACAATCCTGTACTTGATGCATAACTATATTTTGTCACTCACTAGGCCTCTATTTTCATTACTACATTTTGCACCCTGGGTCTTGAACCCATGACTCTTGTGTAGTTAGCATGCTAACTCCACGAGTTAAGCTACACTAACCCTTCCTTTCAGGTAGCCTTCATATCTGGGGGTGGGGGGTTGTTGTGGTCGCCGTGAGGTCTTCATTAGTAGTGTTAGCAGGACAGACGCAGGGCCATCCATCAGCAGACCTCTCACTGTGCTGCTTCGGCTCAGTCTGCACGGGCTGTTCCCTAGGCACCCTGGCCCGGAGTCCCAGGAGATCGTAAATTACTATGGGATGGTGTTGCCTGGTAGAGCTGTCCAGCAGAGCTGTAGTGGCCCGGGAACACAGGACGAGGGGTATGGTCACGCGCGTCTCGATTGAGGCCAAGAGGGGACATAAATAAAAGCCAGACATCAACAGGGAACATCGAGAGGGGGCCAGGGCTTTTGGAAAGTCACGCAAGAGACAGAGTTTAGAACTTTTGATAAGACAAACAACCTCAAGGCCTGTTATGTTCTATCAAACGGAATCAGAGAGTTTCGCAACTAGAAGGAATGGTAAAAAAGAACTGAGGATGCAGAAAATGTATGATCAAAGAAATATTTGCAGCTGTTTTCAGAGAAGCAACCTTCAGGTGCTTGGACCCGCTCAGTAGATGAATATGGTGCTGATGCAGGGCTGCTCAGTGTAGCCTTAGTATTCACAGTTTATGTGTGAGTATATGAGTCTATGTTTATGACTGTGCTTCTAAAGAGGATAGATTATGGAAACACAAGCTTCGCCACTGCTGTAGGTACTGAACAACACCGAATTCACATCAGATTTGCACTCAGCACCACACAAATTAATGAAAGATACCCTGGAAAGTGCAGTATTGAAGTTCTAAAGTGCTAATTAATCACACACACACACACACACACACACACACACACACACACACACACACACACACACACACACACACACACACACACACTCATTCACACACACACAGACACACACTCATTCACACACACACAGACACATACCAAAGCCAATAGAAAAGTAATTCAATCCTGTTATATGTTGGATGCCTGAACCATGTTTGAGTGAAAGTTTGGCCAGTCACTTACCGTCTGGTGCATCTTCACAGCGCTTGTGGAAGTTGTCATAGGAGTCCCAACGGATCAGGGGGTCCTGGGTATTGTAGTCTACTGACACACTCGGACCGTTCTCCAGATGATCAAGCCCTAAGGAGCAACAACAGAGAGACTGCTGGATAATAGATTCCACAAGAGCGCGGTTCACACAGCATAAACAAGACGATCTGCTCGCCGCATAATCTTCTCTCACGGGGATTGGGAGATAGAGATTACAGCCAACAACAAGCTTACCTTTTATCTTTTCTGGTCCAAATGAGAAGATAAACTCAACCTTCCCATACTCAGGAAATCTGTCATCTGATGGACAAACACAAATATATTCTGTTCAGAAAGACACATTATTGACCTAGCAATCAAGCAAATTACATGAATGTTTATGAATTTGTGGTAATGAGGATTTGAGCAAAACACCTTTGAATGTCTCGTCGAGCTCATTCTTGGTGAAGACCACGGCGAGGTCGTGGACAGCACACGTGTGGAACTGCACCCTGAAGATCACGTCCCTGCTCGGGCTCCTGAAGCGCTTGTGGTAGCACTTCAGCTGAGGGATGGAGAGAGGGATGAAGAAAGAGAGAGAGAGAGAGAGAGAGAGAGAGAGAGAGAGAGAGAGAGAGAGAGAGAGAGAGAGAGAGAGAGAGAGAGAGAGAGAGAGAGACAGAGAGAGAGAGATAGAGAGAGAGAGGAGAGATGCGAAAGGGGAAGGGAGTTGGAGACAGAAGAGCGAAGAGGAGATAAAAGAGAGAGAGAGAGAGGGAGGTAAAGAGAATAGAAGATGAGGATTGGTAACCTTGTCAAATAATTAGAACATACAGTAAATACAGTTAAACAAAATGTGACATCTCACATTCCATATCTATCTTCATTAAAAACCACACACACAAAAAAACAGTTGATTAAACTAGATTACCACACTTTATTATTGCCCAATAATTAGTTAGATAATAACTATAGTTCCAATAGTTTCTGGAAATACGAATAATACATTAAGCTTGTCCTCTCACCAGGATGTCTCCCTTCAAGAGAAGGCCAGGCTCTATGGTTATGCAGATACTTGTGGAGCTGTCACCTTGAACATTGCTGCAATTAAAGAGCGTAGCACAGGATAACGAGTTAATCACTAAGCACAGATCAGGCTGGTTACCACAACCTTAAAGTCAATTACATAATAGAGAATGGTGTGCATAGTGCACAGTGTCAATGGAGTGTGTACAAACCTGTTAGTAAACTCATCATAGTATCATACATACAGTTGTATTAACAAGCAAGTTGCACTCTAAACCCTTAGTTAACATGCATCTTTTACTACCAGTTAGAGTACCTGAGTCTGTGACCAATTTTTTATTGCAATATTTGAAAAAATGTTACTTAATGATTACATGAAGAAGCAGAGTTGGATAGTTCCATGAAACAAATGGAGAGACAGTGGGGGAGGGGCGAGGAGTGGTGTAATCCATTGCTTCCGTGATGCTTTATTCTGGAGAGGATGAGCTAGAGTGTATGTGTGTGTGTGTGTGTGTGTGAGCCTTGGGATACCTTGCACTCACACATCAATCACAAACACACACACACCGTCACACACACACGCACACACACACACACACACACACACACACACACACAGACACACACACACACACACACACACACACACACACACACACACACACACACACCAGAATGGATTATCAGTGACTAATCTTTTAATGAGGGTTCACCCACAAACATATGCTTCGAGTCACATTTGTTTACTCTTGAAACACACACACATACACGTTACACACACACGTTACACACACACACACACACACACACACATACACACATTAGCGACATCAACTGACTATAATACGATCACTTACTATATCCCAGACATATAAATTGGCTGCATCCCCTGATAGATCTTTAGAAACGGCCTGCAACCTAAGACAGTGGACAGAGGGAGAGACTGTGAGCTCTTAGAACACAGCGTGCAGTGCAGTGGTGTTCATCAACATGCATTCATTAGGAATACAATGCATTGCAAGTGCTGACACTCTTAAGAAGGCATTTTTTTAGACTAACAATTCTGATTGAAGAACTATGCAAATGTCTTGACCATAGCATCAGCTGGAGTTTTTTACTTGATGGTAATATAGTTTAGTTGCAACAGTGTTTAAAACTCCAGATCATTTGACCGTCAATGCATTTTGCATTTAATTGCATTACATTATTTCAGCATTTAATGTATGTTAAAGCCTTTTTCTTTGCTCTGTTACTGTGATACACACCACCTCTCATTCTTGTGAAGGTGGATTAAAATACGGTGGTGAGGGCTGTACACTACCTCCTTTGGACTCGAAGTTGGGGATGCCGTGCATGATGACGTGGTGCAGGAACAGAGGCTTGTTGTTGATCTTGATATGACCAGAGAGAAGTCCGCTGAAATACTGTACATATCTGACACAATCACAGAGAAACAGAGAGAAAAGATGAGGAGGGGAAAAAAACTGTGCATTAATAATTCACCATAAACACAGGTTGTGTTATACATTCCCTTTACATTGACTAATTGTCTCAAAATGCTGAGGACTATTAAACTATTTACGTCAATACAATAAGTTAATGTGAAACTATAAACTCAGATATTGAAACATTATTAATAGCAGAGGTCATGGTTTCATCACGCAAACTGAACCACTAATGAATGCCACTGAAGGGCACCCTAGTAAAAGAAAGCATTTTCAATAAATGATAAGTTCCACTTCCAAGGGTTCGAGATACTTGTGAAGAGCTTTTTCCCCTTCACTTTACAGACTTCCCGTCTTAAAGTGAACTCATTCCGACACGTTGCTATGGCACATGTTCAAAACAACTTCTCTCCAACATGCTCCACGTTCCCAGGCAGGGGTGGGTTGTGTGTGTGGGGTGTGTGTGTGTGTGTGTGTGTGAAGGGGGGGGGGGGGGGGGGGGGGGGGGCAAAAATCGCACCACTCACTGGGGGCCAAACCACATTGGGTCCTGCCTCTTCTCCACAGGGATGGAGTAGAACCTCCACAGTGAACCAACTTTCCACTCTCCTCTCCAAATACACCCCCCACCACACACACACACACACACACACACACACACAGGGGGGGGGGGGCAGGCTTCCTGTTCTGGGGGGGAGGGCCATCCCTTACATTATCATAACAATTCAACAGCACAACTATATGTTTCCTATAAGAATGATCAAGCTTGTGACATTTAATCCTATGGAAGCTTAATGTTACTGTATGTTACATATGCTGTTAAGACCTTTGAGAATGACAATGGTGACTTAGTGAAACTAGTCTATCAGTGAACATCTACTGCTCGATATGGCACAGTATGTACCATGAGACTGCACTCTATGGAAGATACTGTGTGTCCCCTGGGTTATGTCAGTGCTTTAATGAAGGGTCGAGGAGAGCACTGGTTTGACTCAAGGTCCAGAGGATGGCACTAATCTGTTGGCAGAAGACAGGGAGACGTGAGCCCAGAGATTTGGTCACATGGGTACTGTGCGAATAGCAGTGACCTGAACTTCACCCCTGGGGTCAAGGTCGTAGTGTCAGGGGACAGGAGTGGCCCTGAGGTACAGGCAAAAGCAGGGCTGAGCGGCTGTTCTGGGAACAGTTTCCAGACTTCCATAATCCATGTGGGTGTTTTGTTCACTTTAATTGCAGTCAACTAGTCCAGAGATTGACTGTAGTATGAGATGCCATATAGTCTGAAAGTTTCCCTGTAGCATTGTATGGAAATTAGTCTTAGAGCATGTGTACTAAATTAAGTGGATGAAGTGTTTTTTTTCAATATGTTGGACAAACAAACCACAACAAAGTTATATGTTGGACAAACAAACCACTTAATAAATCAACGTTTTCTTTTTAAACACGGTGGCTTAATTCTTTTCACAAAAAACAGCCTGGGTTTGTGGCTTTCTGAACAATAACTGGACATAATATTTTGGTTTTGAGCAGTTCATATTTTGCTAACTTACACGTCACAAACACGCATTACGTTTCATAAATTAACTTCTCTGGACCTCACTGCATAAAGCCATTGGCATTTTTGTTTTAATGCAGCCTCTTCCGAAACGTTCCGGAACATTTTGAGGGTAGATTCTGTCTGACAGTCTGGTTACTTTGTCGGCTTACAGTCATTCTGTGAGCCAAGGTAATTATCAGCATCTTATTATTTCAAAGCCTCTTGAAAAAACGACTTGGGAGGAGGAAGAGGAATGGACAAGGGTCCAGGGATGAGGGATTGTCTGCATTCCGCAGACATAATGGTGGCTTCCTCTGTTCCTGTTTTCAAGCAGCCGGGTTCCCAGACAGAGATTAAGCACGGTTCCGATTCTGTTTTCTGAAGAGAGAGATTCTCCAGTGAAAATCTCCCTGTGAAAAATTAGCCCAGCCAATAGTGAGAGCCAACTATAGTATCAGCCGTGCTGTCATTTACGCAAGACTAATCCCCCTGCTGAAGGAGCTGATTCTTCAGGATCCCAAAACCAAAAAAATGCTGCTCTGTAATATTTGTCTGACCTGTCTTACATTTGAAAATTATGAAAAATGATTGATCCAAAACTGCAAACACAACTCCATTGTGTTTATTACTACACATACCGGTAGTTATAAACTATTGGGAGGAGCTTTGAAATGGCTAAATAAGAGGAGCGTCCAATCCATAAATGTTTACACTTGTTGAATGTGTGTGTGTGTGTGTGTGTGTGTGTGTGTGTGTGCGTGTGTGTGTGTGTGTGTGTGTGTGTGTGTGTGTGTGCGTGCGTGTGTGTGTGTGCACGTGCGCATGTGTGTGGTTTCAGAGCACAGGCCTGGACTGGGGCCATCAAGCATGCCTGTGATGACAGATTGCTGGGGGGAAATCTATTCGGGGGGAGGGGTCAGGTGGTCTTTGATCAGGTAGCCAAAGATTTCCCCCCTGTATCATGCCAGGGGTGCCAATCCTGCCAAGCAACTGACCCAACAGAACAACTGAGGCAAAACGACGCCACCCCCGCCAAAAAAAAACACAAAAAAAAAACACATGTCAGTCAAAGCATATCAGCCCCTTTACTGTGTTTGAATATGGTCATTATGAGGACAGCAGTAAGCTCCTGCCCTCCTTCTCCCCCTGAAGCAGGTCTACCTTGGTGGCTGAGTAAAGCATTCATGAGTATAGCAGTAGTGGCTAGCGCTAGCGGCTAGCAGCAACAGCAGCAGCCGTGGTGGACAGCAGTAGCCTATCTGCGGCTCTCACGCCCACTCACCTCCTCTGGGACGGCTGGCCCACTGGCAGGGCTTTGTCTTCATAAAAGCGCTTCATGGCGAACCTGTCCAGGGCCTGGTCAGCACTGTGGAAAGCAAAGACACATCAGAGAGGGCCCAGGGGGAGGGAGTGGCCTCCATTACTGCCCATTCATTTAGCTTAATGGGAAGAGACAGCGGTGCTTTCACTTTACCAGTTAGTGTGTGTGTGTGTGTGTGTGTGTGTGTGTGTGTGTGTGTGTGTGTGTGAGTTTATGTGTGTGGATGTGTGTGTGTGTGTGTGTGTGTGTGTGTGTGTGTGTGTGTGTATATGCCTGTGTGTGAGTGTGTGTTTGTGTGTGTGTGCGTGTGTGTGTACCGGTATGTGTGTGTGTGCGTGCATGTGTGTGTGTGTGTGTGTGCGTGCGCGCTTAAGTGTGCACGTCTGTCACACACTGTGTATTCCTGGCATAAAAGGGGCCAGTGACACAAAGTTAACCTGAATTTGTCTGTGGGCTGCTGGGGGGGGCTTTACCAGAGCCCGTCCCTGTCGCGTCCCCACAGCCAGGCCCATTCATCACCAGCTGACACTCCTGCTGTGGGGACTTGGAGAAGCACAGCAGGCTAAGACAGAATTCTGGCACAAATCGCCGCTCCTCAAGCGAGGCCGTTCCCGCTCCCTTACCTGGCAGAGATGTTGCTGTAGTGCATGTAGGCCGCGATCACAACCCCTGTCCGACCCCGATTGCCCTGCAGAGTGGGAGAGGGAAAGGGAGGGATGGAGAGAGTAAGGGTCAGTGAGAGAGGGAGCTTTGGGAAGGAGGCTGTCCATAACCATAACCCAAAAATTAACACAGATTAAAATGCCCCGATTCCTTAACCTCTTTTGTATAGTTCATGTAGTAGCATCCACATCCACATGGATCCACGTAAAAGTCACTGCACAGGAGTCTTTAGTTTAGTTTAAGGGGTGTGTCAGGATATTACCACACATGGAATACCTCTTGTCCAATCAGAAATCATTTTGTTCAGAAAGCAATTTGATTGACCTAACTGTTGTATACATCTAGTTGTCTTAGGTACTTTGAGCATGTTCTCATTGTGGAACATATCTGAATAGCTATTAGTCACAGCTACCCAAATTGAATATCCAGATGAACTTCAAGATCTTTTTTGCGTGTGACTTGAGCCGAGCCTATGCTGCCGTCTTGCTTTCATTCGCCTGGCCTGGCATCTTACAGTGCGGCATGAATATGAACGCTAGCAACATAATGATCTTGTTCTTTTCCGTGATCGTTTTGGAGGACACAACAACAGGATGCCCACAGATCCGGAGACAGAAAAACTCCAGGCACCAAGTGGAAAAAAAAAATGTCCACAAAAATAGACATTGCTTTGGCAATCCAAGCCAACGCTGCAGTCATGCTCGAGCAACTGCAGCTAATTCTCATGAATCTGAGATTGCAGGGCACAGCATCCTCGTTCCGAAAACACCACACACACACACACACACACACACACACACACACACACACACACACACACACACACACAGACACACACACATACACACACACACACACACACACACACACACACAGACACACACACATACACACACACACACACACACACACACACACAACAGCCTCGGCTCTGTACTTGCAGCTGTTTTTTTCTTCTTTTTTATGTTCTGAAATGCCTCAATTGGTGGAAAGTGCTGTTGGATGGGGAAGCGGGTTGGGGAGAGATGATTAGGCTGGTCGGGACACAGCCGGGCATTGTGGGGGCCCAGAAAAGAGCGTCACGACGGCTGTCAGCTGGAACTAGAGAGGGGAGTGATTGAGATTGAGCCAAGCAATGGGGGTACAGTTAATCAAATGGCCCCTCGCTGCACTGAATGGAGGCTATTAACTCCCCCACTTCCCCCCTCCAAACTCCCTCTAGTCTCCTGCCCTTTCCCCCTCTACAACCTCCCCACCTCACCCCCACTCCACACACACACACCATCTCTCAATTCAACCCACCCCCCCAACCCCTCCAACACTACACCGCAAGCTTGCATTTCCACCGGAGCAAAAATGGGCTGTGGTGGTTTCCACGGCGACGCAGTGTTTGGACGCTCGGCGGAGAGAACACACACACTTAATGACTCGCTTTATTTACACTGCGCGGCAGTCCGCAGAGCCGTGGAGCCGCCGAGCGATCGGGTTGCCTTTCAAAGCCCCGCCGCCGCCCGCCACTGCCCGCCACTGTGTGGAGATGAGAGCAGAAGAGGGGAAATGACCTCTGGACTGGACTCTTACTGATGAAGCGCTACAGAGCCACTGGTTCACTGCTGGCTTCTGCTGTGTTGTATTGTGTTTCTTGATTGAACTCGTTTTTTGTTGATATTGTTGGTGTTGAAGTGGGTGCCAGTGTGTGTGTGTGTATCTGGTGTGTGTGTGTCTGTGGGTGACAGAGAGACAGAGAGAGGGGGGGGGGGGGATAGAGAGAGAGAGAGAGAGAGAGAGAGAGAGAGAGAGAGAAAGAGCACAAAGCTGTAGACTTCTGCTGTAGCTCTTAACAGCAAATCAACAGCATTTTAAAACATCTCAACCCATTCAGTCTGCACACCATCCAACCGTCTCAAATCAGGTCTATACCAGTATGTACCCCAAACCACATGTAAACCTGAACCACACAGACTCGATCTACACCAAGGTATAGATAGAGACACATTAACAACCCCCCCACAGTGTGACTGTAGGGGTCAAGGGCAATGGTAGAAGAGCGCCCCCTACTGTCTGTTCTGTAAACACACAGCAGCAGTCTCACAGGGAAGTCTTCAGTGCGCAAGCTACTTATTCACTCTACTGTGGTCTATTCTGAACAAATCAAGAAAAGCAAAAATTGGCAAGAAAAGCAAACATTGTCTCGAAAAGAAAAAAAAGTGATGATTTTATCCCTACCAGTTCAATGTGTCCTTACTTATGTCTGTCACTGTGTGTGTGTGTGTGTGTGTGTGTGTGTGTGTGTCTGTGTGTTTGCCAGTGTTTATTAGTGAATGTGTGCAGGCTCACCTTGTTGTGTAGGACAACTACATTGTGTATGTCTGCATTGAGCCAGGTGTCCATGGCCTTGCAGATGCTACAGATCTTGTCCAGGGCAGGTGCATGTTGATCGGGCCAGCCAAAGTCCATGACCTGATACCGTACACACACAGAAGGGTGAGGAGTCATTGTCAATACAGGATAAGGTGAATTTCAGTTATAACGACAGACTGTGTTGTTGGGTTATATGTGTGTGTGTGTGTGTGTGTGTGTGTGTGTGTGTGTGTGTGTGTGTGTGTGTGTGTGTGTGTGTGTGTGTGTAGGAGTGAGTAAAAGAGAGTGAGAAAGAAAGAAAGCAAGAGAGAGAAAACAAAAAGAAAAACAGATATACAGCACTCAAGACAGACATAGTAGGATAAGGGACAGACAGCAGTGCAATAAAACAGACATGTAAAATGAGAACATGGTTTATAGTGCACAAAATGAATACAACCTAATGATATGAGCATGCCATTTCATCTGATCAGCAAGAGCTCACCTTTGGGTTCAGCTTGACGATGTCATTTCGGTGTTCACTCAAGTTAAGAACCTGTAACCATGGGAACAGGAACATCAAAGAGGTGAGACATGAGTCCATACAACTCTAAAAGCCCTAGACTACTTCAATGGATAAGCGTTTTCGAGACCTCAAGTCTTGATCATTTAGAAGATCGGCAAAGTACAAGAGTCTAATCATAGCTAATACCAGATAATGGCCATTAATTGGTAATTGCAATGAGCAAAATAAGATCATACCGTAAGCGCACATATCAGTGAATCAGGTCGATGATTAAACATGGAATCAGGTCGATGATTAAACATGTCACACAATTACACATGCTCATTTTTTTTGTTATTAGTACAATACTTTGCACTTCATTTGTCACATGAATGAGGCCCCCAAAAAATCAACTCCAGAAACAATCCACACTAGTTAATTAAAGAGGATTTGATGTGGACCCATAAGAATGACACCACAGTAACAACACTGTGGGTAAACCAGCAGAACTCCTGCTGAGACAAACAAAGCCACTTTAGACGGCTAGACATAACACTGCATTGCCTCATGAACACACACACACACACACACACACACACACACACACACACACACACACACACACACACACAGTATGTGAAGGCCATATGTGCCTGTGTTACATTATTGACATATGTAAGTTGTTTAGGATATAAACGTCTGCTAAATGAATAAATGTAAATGTAAATGTAAATGTAAATGTAAATGTAAATGTAAATATAAATGTAAATGTAATGAAGCTCACCAGGTAGTGCTCTCCGTGCTTGGACCTCATCATGGCGGCCACGTCCTTGAGGTGGGAGGTGTAGCTGTGCTCGTCGGAGCCCGTGGGGAAGGACAGTGAGATGATCCGCTCTGTGATGTAGACCAGGTCCACCTCCGTGTCATCCAGGTTCTGGATCATACTCAGGCTCCTGGCGACACACACACACACACACACACACACACACACACACACACACACACACACACACACACACACACACACACACACACACACATACATACACACACAAAGACAATTGGCATAATTTAAAGGTGTGATAAAAGTGTTGCCAAAGCATGAAACATCCAGTGGATATATAGAAACATGTCAGGACACTGAAGATCCATAAACATAGAATACAAAACATGTGGTAAAATTCACATATGTGCATGTCCCATCTGCACACACAGACACACACACACACACACACACACACACACACACACACACACACACACACACACACACAGACACAGACACAGACACAAAGTAGCGATTGGCTTTGGTCTACAGTATACTTATACCTCTTACTAATATTCTTAATCCGGCCTCTGTCTCAGTCTTGTCTCTTTGCGGGCCGCTCATCTCACATCTTAATCTCACTTAGTCTCACAGGGAGGCTACACCGGGCATGTAACTGATGCGCTCCGTTCGTGTGCAGAGTTTTAGACTGGTCTCATTTTTTCAAACGTCTGCGTCGCTATCACATCTGGTATAGCCAGTCCCATAGATTAAAGGGGAAGCTAATTGTTGTGGCAGATGATACGCGAATGGAACACTTCAGTTACATGCCCAGCGTCACCTCCCTGTCACTCACTAACACATATCCATATCCATCTTTAAACAGTGAGTGCAGAGAGACACTAAGATACCATACGATACAATACGATCGATACGATACGATACGATACGATACGATACGATACAATGCGATACAATGCGATACGATACGATACGATACGATATGATACAATGTGATTCGAGACAATATGATACGTTACGATACAACTTAATTTGTCAGTTTGTGCTGAAGAGAGGGAGAGAGACAGACAGAGAGCCATAGTTTAATTTCCGTCACATTTTGACATTGCTTTAGTATACACAGTTTGGGTGTTTTTGGTCTTCACCGATGCTCTCAGTCAAAACAGCCTGCCTGAAACGTCCCCACGCTAACTACAAGCAGGTCCCATCCAAGTTTGATGTCTTCAGTTTTGACATACTTGTCCCATCTGTCCCGTGTTGCCTCATTCCCGGCTAATAAGTATGGGGACAGACTCAACAGACAGCCTATGTTGACAGACTTCTGGATGCCAAACTTTGAGCGTTCTCCCTCCATTCACGCTTTAAGAACAATGACCTTCTTAAGGAGGCCCAATGATGAAAACGATGGGATTTAATTAGACACACAGCCTCGAGATGGGGACCTTGGCAAACAGATGCGAGTGAGATGCAGAGCAGACGCAGACACAGTCAATCACCACGAGACCACATGGCCCAGAGACAAGGTTTGGACACGAGACATGGAGCGCACAGACACACACACAGAGAGAGAGAGAGAGAGAGAGAGAGAGAGAGAGAGAGAGAGAGAGAGAGAGAGAGAGAGAGAGAGAGGGAGAGGGTGCTCTTACCGTGAGGGTCTCTGACGAGAGTCCATACTTCTGGTGGATTTGGTGGATCCCTATCAAAAGAAATTGGAAGATGATCAGGGTTGCAATACCAATATGTATGTTTTCACTGTTTTTAACAAAGGTACGTTTTGTAGCTGTCCAGCTTTTGCAAATTTATTTTCAAACAATTTTGATGGCACTTTACATGGTCTTCTCAAAAGGGAAAAAAAAACACCTGTAATTCCTAATAGTCACCTGGGTTTTTCCCTACATCATTTTTGTGATTTGTGCACAAAGCTATTTGAACACAATGCTTCATTTAGTAAGTGTGCTAGCTTTTTATCAGGGCCAGGTGTTCTGATGTCAGTGTTTGGCTGGCAGATCTGTGGGCTATTAGCTAGTTAGCTTATTAGCTTTATACATGAACTCCTTAAAGCGGCCAACAAAAAAATCTGCCATTCTTCTCACTTGGATTTAGTGATGTAGTTAAGACAAACAACAACAACAACAACAACAACAACAATATCAACACATAGCAACACTTAAGCTCATGCAATACATAGAAACAATTCTGGTAGCTTGCTTATCATGATTTCATTTACAGTACAGATAATTTAGTCTTATTACATACAAATGTGCATCATTAATAGTGTATATTGGGTAGATGAACGTTGTCCACAATGACAGAAATTAATTACTTGTCCTAATGACGGGTGTGCTTCTCATCAAGTTCCATCAGTAGAGAAGTGTCAAAAGACAGATGACTTTTATTGTGATAAATGAGCAGGTTTGAGCAACTGCCCATTTCTCTATTTGTTCCTGGGATCCACAAATGAAGGCAGACAATACACATCAGAGACGTCTGCCCTTCATTCAGCTTATTGGATCACTTTCTTTGTGTCTCAAGGGGTTGAGTCCAAGATGTGCACAATATCTGCTAGCCATCTGCACATAAATCATCCATCATCAGTGTAAATCACACTTCAGACAATCAGCAGACTCGTGTCTCGAATCTTTTGAATGTAACGAGCGACTGCATGTACTCGAGCTCTACAGGATGTGTTCACTTTTTTTAGGGGGCCTTGAATGTGCCACGGTTCATAAAAGCAGGACAATGTCCTCAACATCAAAAAGAGCATCTACAATAAGACCGCCATGCTTGGTGAGGAGCGTGAAGCGGAGAATTGAAAACAAAGCCCACGAGGACGCCTGAAGGGCCTGTGTGTGGTTTTGTTGCTCACAATGAACTACGCAACACATAAAGAGTGGTCAGTGGAATGTTAAAAGGACATGAGCTATATTCTGCAGTGTGTCCCCAAAACATTCACTGACACCAACCTTCCGCCTGTAATATAAGACTTTATTTAACCTGCATCAAAATAGTGGTACGGAGGACAATCCAATTTCCAAGCGGTGATTTGATTACAGGGAAGTGCAAAGGGACTCTGTCTTAGGTCTTGGAATTTGCATCTTTGAAACTGAAGTCTGTATAAAGAGTAGAAGAGTTGGCACAATATCCTTCAAAAATCTTTACGGACAACACTGTCTCGATAAGTCTAAATCGCATACAATAAACTCACTGTCAACCTGGTATTGTGTTTCTGCACCTTATTTATTGCCATATGAAGTATCAGACAATGACAATAACAAACAGGAACTGGAATATCATGTAATCACATTCACTGAGATTTTATAAGATTAACTTGGATGAAATCATCTGGGCTTGGACCAGGCTACTCTGAGGAGGAAGGGATTCCAGGGCATGCCATACTCTCAGCTGTTTCAGTCAGTATGAGTCTACCCAGGGAAAACAGAGTTTATGTGT
>NC_055979.1:15832022-15837022 GCF_018492685.1 Alosa sapidissima | reverse complement strand
CCATCCAGCTGTCTCTAAGGCTGCAAAACCAGCAGCTGCCACCAGAGAGGGACAGAGGGCTGCAAGTGTGTTTGTGTGTGTGTGTGTGTGTGTGTGTGTGTGTGTGTGTGTGTGTGTGTGTGTGTGAGTGTGTGTGTGTGTGTGTTTGTGTGTGTGCGTGTGTGTGTGTGTGTGTGTGTGTGCTTGGGTGTTTGTGTATATTTTACCATCCAACTGTCTCTACAGCTAACACACAGGCAAAATTAGCAGACTCAGAATACTGTATCACTATCAACAGAATATTAATTCTGTGATATTAGCATAGATGCAGAATAAAAATAAAATAATATCCATTTTGGTAGATTAGCTTTGGAACTGAAATTAGTTCTAAAATCATACATTTCTGTTTCCTAAAATTGTGAATCATTAATGCTGATGTTAAAGTAGTATTTAAATAAAAGATGAATCCCTCTTTTAAATATTGTTCTAAGGAGCTATAGGCCTTTACATATTGAAATACCAATGATAATCCATCCAGAGGATACATTATGAATGAACATCTGCTGAATTATGAAATAAGGATTTCATGGAAAGAATCACTCATGTATTTTTTAGTCATTGAGGCAAGCATGGCTGCGCTGGTGGGAAGAGTGTGTGTGTGTATGTGTGTGTGTGTGTGTGTGTGTGTGTGTGTGTGCATGGCTGCGCTCGTGGGGAGTGGAGGAGAGCAGGGTGAGAAAGGCCACTGGATTCTGACAGAAGCCCACAGGGCCCACAAAAGACACACAAACACACACACACACACACACACACACACACATACACACAAACACACACACACACACACACACACACACACACACACACACACACACACACACACACACACACACACACACACACTAACCCTAGGTCATGCTATAACCTCTGACCCTTTGTATTGGTTCTCACAGTCCTGTAATGTCTTAGCCACTGATCACGCCCACTCACCTAGTAACGGCATGTCACTGACCACAACAAAACAAGCTGCTACCACTGTTCCAGGTCCATTTAACCAATAACTGTAGTCATTCCTACCACTCCTTGTTATTATTGCTTGGTTTGAGCTTAATAATGGCACACATAGCAGTTTACTATCAATACTTTTAAAATACTTTTAAAATATAACATTTAAAAAATAAAATATAAAATGTCAACTTCATGTAAAACTGCCTCAGAAGGTTAAACAAGCAGTCAATGTGTCAGATCACCTAAAGAGAATCAAGATATTTCTGCTTGCTCTCGCCCACACATTGCACACTGTCAAGCACACTGTCATGCACCATGTCCAATACTCCACAGAGGATTGGCTTTGGAGAGAGGGCAAAAACAAAAGAGGGGGCAGGGAGGGGGCCTCTGGATATCAGTGTACACACACATGACTCGTTCAGGAGTCCTATCATATGATCCATAGCTGCACGGACATAAAGAGTGAGATTGTGATGGGGATTTGGGCCATGAGCTGTGCAGTGTACACACACACACACACACACACACACACACACACACACACACACACACACACACACACACACACACACACACACACACACATGCACAGAGCATGACTAGGATGATCTTGTAATAGCGAACATATATTACTGTAACACATCACTATGTTACATGCACGTTTAAAAGAAAATAGTAGGAATGCATGCATGTGTGTGTGTGTGTGTGTGTGTGTGTGTACTGTAATTTGGCCATGGTGCTTACCAGCTCATAGTTGGCAGCAGTCGTGCAGGCAGTGGAGACCTGTGAAGAGACAGAGATGAGAGCCGTCAGGTCTGGGCTTCACACAACTTTCACACAACTTACACAACAAATCTCCCATTAACCTTCATTTGGCTTCGCACTCTGCCACACACACACACGCACACACTCACACACACACACACACACACACACACACACACACACACACAAACACACACACACACACACACAGGTCCGCATACACACACATATACACATATACTGTCAGGGCTCCAGACTAAGTTTTTGCACTGGTTGCACTGGTGCGCCTAACTTTTTTTTCTAAGGTGCACCAGCACAAAAGTTAGGTGCACCCAAATTTTCAACCACATCGCATTTAACACAGCAGCAGGTTCACTTTTTTTCCTTAATTACTGTCCTATATAGGTTGTCCTATGACTTATGATTACAATTCTACAAGAAAAGTAACTTAATGAAGTGTTTTTTCTTTAAGTGCTTCACTGAGCTGAAATTTAAACTTCTAAAACATCTCAAGATGAATTAAATAAAAATAACAGTAAGTAAATGAACAGTGCACGTCTTTTAAGGGCTTCAAACTGCACATCTCATGGCTCAATGTCTTACATACTATCCTTCATGATCTTTAGGCCTTGGCTAAACCAGCTCCCCATGCTAGCATCTTCCATAGAAATGTATTTGAGCACAATTTAAAGAGATGTTCCAAGTAGCCTGGGGGATTTTCATGTGATTTTGCAATGATGATTGCAATAATCACTTGACAGCCCCACAATGCAATTTACTTTTTAATTTTAGTATTTTTAAATTTTCAATAAGAACATCACTATGGTTAATGCAGTAACGAAATACTAGGCCTATTATTATAGGCTATTGCAATGACTTGCCATGCTCGATCTAAATGTGTCCATTCAATTCACCGTACACAATGACCACAGTTATACATGCAGGGAATATTCGGGCTTTAAATGTAGCAGCGATATTCGGTTTGCGCCAAATACCGGATTAAATTGATTGATGCCATCAGAATGAGTTTACACAACTCGGGCGCAAAACGAATATTGCTGTTGACAACCGGGTTACTCCCTGCATATAACTGCGGTCAATGACGCACTCCTTTTCGGGGATATCTGTATCTCTGTCGTTCGGGAAGGCCTTGTATGCATTGTTCGGAATTTTAAGACGTCTTTTCATCTGCAATGACTCCTATAAATTTGGCGCAAGTGGCATTCCTGTACGTCGGGTTTACGTTCAAACTATTTTTTTGGTGAATTATTTCGGACTGAACTTGGTGAAGGGAAGTTTCACTAGGCCTATCGTAGGCAACGATAAACTTGATTATCTCGGGCTCATCTGATCGGTTTGCTGCTGCCAGCCGCCGAAAGGCAGTGGGGAGAGGGGACATTTGTCTTGGCCTATGTGACCACACTGTAGGCCTAATGCAACTACATCCATACACACACACACACACACAGACAACCACCTGGTCGTGGGGACAACAGTGTCCAGACTGTCCTCGGACCGAGAACAAGCACCTCGTGAGACAAATATCCTTACAGTATGTTCTGTACCACTGCAAACACAGACGCTCTTGAATAAAACATTTCATGTTTTTTATATCCTCTCTCTCTTTCCCCCTCTCTCTCTCTCTCTCTCTCTCTCTCTCTCTCTCTCTTTCCAGTGATAAATTGCATTATTGCATTTTCACTTTTCTATTTTAGGGTCTGGTCACACAGGCCTTGGCTGCACTCTTGGGTTTTTCAGTGTGAGCTATCAACAGGATGTTTTCACAGCTCAAAGCACCCAGAAACGCCAGGAATAGCCAGCTAATTGGAGTGTGTATGTGTGTACAGTATGTATGTCTCTCTCTCTCTCTCTGTGTGTGTGTTTGTGTGTGTGTGTGTGTGTGTGTGTGTGTGTGTGTGTGTGTGTGTGTGTGTGTGAGTGTGTGTGTGTGAGAGTTTCTCTCTGTTAGTGTGTGTGTGTGTGTGTGTGTGTGTGTGTGTGTGTGTGTGTGTGTGTGTGTGTGTGTGTGTGCGTGCGTGCGCGTGTATGTGACTAGTGCATGGTGTTGTCGTTCTGCTAGTGGATGTTTGTGTGTGATTCAGACCAGTTGCTATCAGAGGACCCCAGACCTGCAGGAAGGATGTCATTAGGATCAGAAGGACACAGCATGATCAGAGCTGTCAGTCATGAGCTCATCAATAGACCTCCATCATCAGTGCTTTTCTGGACTGGAACTGAATCATCAAGTTTTTACAGCGAGCTGAGTTGATGAGGAAAAGGATGGTTAAAAGGTCCGAGGCTTTGCAATGCTTTCTGGGAAAATGTAAAATAAGACTGAGGAGGCAGATCGAGCCATTTATTGTTGTTGCAGTCACTCGGAAAATCAACAATGTGTCATCTTCTTGTTGTAGAGACCAAAATACATTGTAGCCGTCATTGTTTAGCTCATTGCGGAATTACATGGAACTTTCTAGACTTTAGTATAGACATTAACAGTCATATGTAGGAGTTTTTTGTGCGTTAAACGGGTGACGTTTAACCTTACAGCATGTGAGGAACAGGCCGTGACATCCCCAGTCTCTCATGTGCAAGAGCCAGAATAGGTGAGTCACTAAACACAGACGAGAACAATGAGTGTGGGAAGATGTTTGCAATGTTTTTTCAACATTGATGACAAAACACCCACCTAGCATTTTCAGACAACCACCATGATGTGCTTGAATCTGTAGCACCCGTAGGCTGATCTGAGTCAATGCTCTGTCTAGTCAAAGGCCATGTGTTAGAAAGCCAGCCAGAGACTGATCTCTGAACAGTGTTTATACAGTATGACTCAGAGACTTCACAGTGCAGACACAAAAGAGTATGCAGACAGAATAGAAATACAAGCTACTCACATCACCATAAGAACACTAAATGCACCTGAACTTGTAACGCCGGAGGTGGATACCCATGCATCCATCCCCCCTCCATCTATCCCCCCCTCCATCCACCCCTTCATCCATACATCCATCCATCCACCCCTCCATCCAACGATCTATCCATTCATCCCTCCATCCATATCATCATCTTGCAATTATGCAGAGTATCCTCATATCATGGTGTGCTGCCTATTAACAACTATCCATTATTGATGAATTATTATTTCTCTTGAATGGGAAACATTTCTGTTTTCACTCTTATATCATGGTATTATGGTATGGCTTGTAGTCAAGCAGCCTTAGCCTTTTCACTTCCATAGACACGGCTAC
>NC_055979.1:15819522-15822022 GCF_018492685.1 Alosa sapidissima | reverse complement strand
TGTGTTTGTGTGTCTGCGTGTGTGAAAGAGAGAGAGAGTGTGAAAGACAGAGAGAGAGAAAGAGAGAGAGAGAGAGAGTGTGTGTGTGCTTTTGTACTGTATGTGTGTGTATTTGTAAACTATTGTGTGCACAAGTGTGTGTGTCTGAGTGCGATTGAAGTTTATATCACTGCTGCTGATTAGAAGCTTCCCCTGTCGCCAGAACGCAAGAGGAGCTGCTACAAATGGCCAGGAGTCAAACCAAACCGACCAGCCAAACCACACCCCCCACCCCCTCCTCCCGAGCGGCGTCCGCGTCTCCCTGTCTCTTTTCCAGCCCTCTGTCAGCTCTGTCCCCTGGAGCGTCCCAGCGATGAGGTTCACCACAGCGACAGCGTCGGGATGGATAGAGCTCAACTCTGATTGCTCCTTCCCTACTCCCTCTCTCCCTCCCTCCCTCCCTCTCTCCCTCCCTGTCAGGGCGGGCAGGCGGTCCATTTAAATGGATGTGGTGAGGCTGGAAGGAGGAGTGGAGCTGAGGAATTCCACAACACAGGGGTTGGGCTTCAGCATGACAACCAGCCCTCCTTTCCCCCTTGTTTTCTCTTCATTTCAATCTCTCTATCTTTCTCTCTCTCTCTCTGCCTATTGCTCTCTCCCTCAATCTTTCTTCCTCTGTCTCTGTGTGTTCGGTCACTCTACCACTTCTCTTTCACTGACTTTCTCTTTCAGTCACTCTCATCTCTCTCTTTCTCTCTCTCTCTCTATCTATCTCTCTCTCTCTCCATTCCCTCACTCACTCTACACTTCCTGGCTGTTATCAGGTTATTACATTACATATGCAAAGAGAAAGCATAGCCGTCCAGCACACACCCACACACACACACACACACACACACACACACACACACACACACACACACACACACACACACACACACACACACACACACACACACACACACACACACAAACAGGCCTGCCTGTTCAGGGGCTCACCAGTTTAAAGGCACTTTATGTCTGTGCAACATCTCAGAGAACGTCATCTCTACAATACTCCTGAGAGTGTGAAACTCATTCATCATCATCATCAATTCATCACCACATCTTTGCATTATTGGAATGTTTTTCAGCAGGGCTATTTTTGAGTCTAACCAGCATCATTTTGGAGGTCCACCCGAGGACAGGCTTCTCCAGACAAAGATGTAATTTCAGGAGAGAGTAAGGGAGTGTTTTATTGGCTGAGGAACACCCACAAGCCTGTGTGTATGGATCTGATTGGCTCTTTTGGGAGAATGGATGTGGGGGAGAGGGGGGTGGGGTAGAAGTTTTCCCCCAACCTTGGCGATGACCTTCAGGGTGCCAGGTCCATCAGTGCACCTCTCAGGAGCCCAGAGCTGGTCAGACTGCTAACAGCCGTTGTTATGGCGACAGCGACTTTGAAGCACCGGTGTTTGCGTCAGGCCAACAGAGAGAGAGGGAGAGAGAAAGGCCCCTGCAAAGAGATTTCTTGTTCCGGCCTACGTGCACTACCTAAATATAACTTTAGACACACACACACACACACACACACACACACACACACACACAGACACACACACTGTACACACGCATTGCTGAGGCCAACACACACATCACTCAGACCAAAACATACACATATGATACACACTGACTTCATGCACATATATCCACACACACACACACACACACACACACACACACACACACACACACACACACATCAACACTGTTTACTGCTCTGTGAGACAGGTGATATTAGATAAGAATCCGATGTGTTTAAACAGCGAGAGCAAACATTGCTAAGAGGACCCGCATGACTTCACCTCACTTCACTTCTGCTAATCAGACCAGTGCAGCTCAAATGAGATGAAAGATGCCGTCAGACAGGTGTCTTCCGCCACTGCAAGTCATATCATCCTCCTTTCCCCTCTCTTTCTCTCTATCTCTCTTTTCCTCTTATTTACACCTTTTATCATCCCCCCTTCTCTCTTTCTTTCTCCTTCCCTTCCATTCCTATTTTTGTCTATTTCTCTTTTGGCCATTTTTATACATCTCGCATAGAATGATTCATTGAAGTTTTGTCACATATTATATTGTAATAAAGTGTAGTTTTAAATATCTCTCTGTCACGCTCTGCCTTTTATTAATCTCACTACTCCCCTTCCCTCTCTCTTATCTTTCATTACTTTGGGTCTCCTGTCTCATCGCCTCGCTTCAGACAATTCACACTGTGTACGCTTCACTCAACAGGCCTCAGGAACAGCAGCTTGACCAAACATTCTCGCTCTCTCCCTCTCTCTCTCCTTTCTCCCCTCTCTCTCTCTCTCTGACTGTGTGCCGGCCGCCTGGAGTCTTTACGAGCCACAGGTTAACGGCTCCCTGTCTGACCTCTGAGGTCCTCCACGGATCCAGGGAAACATCACAGCGGAGATCAAGCACACAGTCATACAGAACACAGCCGCTCACAGCATGCAGAAGATTAGTGTTTTTTATTGGCCAG
>NC_055979.1:15812022-15814522 GCF_018492685.1 Alosa sapidissima | reverse complement strand
ACATGTGCGACCCTGTAGAGCGATAAGAGTGTGTTATCTTGTTTGATTTCGCCGAGTGTTTCCGCTGAGTGATAGCTTGTATCAGCGCGCAAGGCGCGGTATGGCGCCTCCTCTTTCTTACATAAGCCTGCGTCTGTGTGTTTCCATGGCCTGTGCCAGGGGTAGAGTGCGGTCGTCCGACAAACGACGTCTGCCTTTCACTGGAGAGTAGCTTTTTCTGGCCTTGGGACAGGCTCTGATCTGGCCTACACGTTGCCATGGCAATGATTATCGATAACAATGTTACCCCTTCACACACACATACATACTGCACGTACATACATAAACATACAAAAAAGTGGTATATTTTATGTTTTAAATTTATGTTTTAAATTTCAACGTACAAAAAAAAAATAGCTATAATTTTTTTACAGCCACTGGGCACGTGCCTAATGTTTGTTTCCTCTGCCGTGCAGGCTGGTTGGGGTCATTTAATGGGTACTTTTATTTTGATTGCTGTAATGCCACAGAAACGCGGACCAGATTAAGATAACACAGCTAACAAAGAAAAATGTGAAAAGGGTCCAAAACAATCAGAGATGATCGCTGTGCCCTCACGCTTTCTTTTACAATGTTTTTCTCCTCAAGTGATGAAGGAAAGACTGAGGGCACCTTGATTAAAATGTGGACACACACATGCACACGCATACACACATACCACACACAACACACACACACACACACACACACATATGCAATCTCCTCCCCCTTCACATCACTATCAAACCTGCCCTAAGAGAGCATCTGACAATGGACCAGAGAGGTTCTGATTAGGCCTACTGTACAGCCGACCGCTATCTGGACCACTTATCTTTGGGTAAAACACTCGGGCAAATAAGCAGACTTCCACTTCGACCACAGTGATAGACGAAAATATGCCTCAGTCGCCGACGGCGTTGGAAACCTCTGCAGTAGTGCCAACTGCCATTGACACATCACTTACTGTACTTTAACGTTGTTTCAACATTTCCTGATTGCATTTCAAAACAAATAGCTGGCAGAAATAAGTCAGCACAACACTTAGTACAGTCTATTGGAAATCTAAGCAAACTAAGTACAGACACATGCCACACGCCACTGCCCCCCCCCCCCCCCCCCACACACACACACACACTAGTCCAGCTTTCTTGATACGGCCCTCTAAAACAAAACAAAACAAGAAATGCCACAATGAATGACCCTTCACCTTCAACAACAAGATTCTTCTTCTCCATGTCGTGCTGGGTTGTTTTCCCATTTTCTCCTTCAATAACAACTCTATAAATCTACACACTGCCTTTTCCCCCATATGCACCCCCCTGTAAGGACCTTTTTTTTGGAAGCTTTGTTACTCCGTCTGGGGAATGGGGACGGGGTATGTGTGTGTGATGATCAGTCCAAAGGAAACACACACTGGGATAGTAAGAACACACACACACACACACACACACACACACACACACACAACACACACACACACACACACACACACACACACACACACACACACTGGGATAGTAAGAACGCGCACACACACACACACACACACACACACACACACACACACACACACACACACACACACACACACACACACACACACACAGACACACACACACACACACACACACACACAGAAGGATAATAAGAATGTTGTTATTGAGTACTTTCTCAGAAGCGCAGAGGAGCTTTCATTTCACTATCACCATTACAAATCCTTTTCCCACTTTGATGCTGCTGGTCTGGAGTTGGACGCGAGGGTTTCCGAATCACCCAAATCAACCCCGGATTGTTCCGGTGTTGTTCTTCTCCTTCGTCTTTCTCTTTCTCTCTTTTAACCAGCATTGGGTTTCCACTTTGAAGGCTAACTTAATCACTTTTCAATAAAAGCGCTCATCCCGGTAATGAGAACCTGAGCCAGTGTACGATATAAACAAATTATGACTGATTACGTCACACACTTCCTGATTAAGCTTTTTTTTGTCTGCATGAAGCATCAGAGAGTGAGAGAGAAAGTGAGAGACAACGAGAGAGAGAAAGAAAGAGGGAGAAAAAGAGAGAGAGAGGCATAGAAGGAGTCAGTGATCTTACCTTCACTTCACACTTCTTATGACATGATAACCGGCAAGCTGTGGAGAAAGAGCACAAAACACCAATTCATTAATTTAATTTAATGCATTTAGTGGCACTCACTCACTCTCTCTCACACACACACACACACACACACACACACACACACACACACACACACACACACACACACACACACACACATGCACAAACAAAAAACTATCCTAATTAATGTGTATGTGTTAAGGACAGTTACATGTCTTATATTAATTTTCAGTTGATGCCTTCTACAACTCATGCTTTAGTGGGAGACCACCACTGGAAGAGTCACAGTTTGAAGGCATTTGATGTATGAGATCCATTGTTCTGTTTTCCCAAATGGAGGCTCTTTATATCCGTGTGTGTGTGCATG
>NC_055979.1:15804522-15809522 GCF_018492685.1 Alosa sapidissima | reverse complement strand
TGTATTTGGAAAATACTACTAACAAACTAACTAACCTAAAGCAAGGGTGAAATGTTATAAACACATTTGTTGTTACTGTACCTTTAATGATAACTATGATAATAACGGTAAAAACTAAAGTTTTAACTACCACTTTTGTCGACTAGAAACGACAACACACACACACACACACACGCACACCGCACACTAAAACAAATACAACGACATGGCGAACTATATCACTGGAGATCACTTTCAAACTGATTTTGAGAACGATAAAAACCTGCCGGCCAACCAAACCCATCAAATTTTACAAATCACATTAGTGAACACAAGACAGACTCCCCTTATTGCTCGTCAGTGAGTGTGGACGTTCATCATTATAGTCACGACTGTTGTGACATTATAGTCACAACTGTTTTGATAGTTGTAGCTCTTGATGTGCCTTATGAGTTCATATGAGTGCAGTCTGAGCCAGCCCCTCCATGTTTATGCAAGACATAAGAGACGTCTTAGTATACACATACCATCGACATGACACTGCATATGATGACATGCTCAGTTCTCTCTCTTTATGAAGAAAAGTAAAATATATATTTATTCATAAAGCACATTTAAACAAAAAAAAAATATACAAAGTATATAAAACATTATGGATTATAACATCCATGAAAATGCCGACTTTCAACAACACATACAGTACCTGCTGTAGAACAGCAACCAGAAAGTCTTTTATCTGAAAGGTGTGCTTTTAAGTCTCTGTAAAGCTGCTGACTGGCCGGATGAGGCGATAAGGACTGAGGCCAGGAGCTGTCCACTGGCCATATGGTACTGAAGTGATCTAATCGCACTGATAGTGCGCTGAGCCGACCAAGGCGAGCGAATTTCATGAACGTCCATGCCACGAGGCAACTATGACTCAGCATCTATCCGATTGCGTCCCTCTCAATAAGGTTAACAGAATTATGGCCATAGGCAAAATGACGCAATGTATTATGACCTTTTTTTTTTTTTGCTAAATCAATTCCAGGGAAACCAGGATTTTCTACTTGAGGTGACACTGCCACAGGGGTTATGTGGAGACACAAAACAGCTCAGCCTAGCAACCATGGATGCAAACATTAGAGTTCATATTCATTCCGCACTAATGGCTTTTCCATGAGGAATATTTCCAAATTCCAAGGTGTCTGCCCTCTCTTTCCAAGGCATAGCCATGCCCTCATGACACAATTATTGGTATGTGTGCGTGTGTTTGTGTGTGTGTGTGTGTGTGTGTGTGTGTGTGTGTGTGTGTGTGTGTGTGTGTGTGTGTGTGTGTGTGTGTGCGCGCGTGTGTGCGTGGTGTGTCCGGGACTGACCTTTGCAGACCAGGCCTTCCTTGGTGACAGCCTGCTTGCATACTGCACAGCACTTGGCTTTCTTGAATGCCTTCACACGGAAGGTATGGGAGTGGACCCCTTCAAACTCATCTGGCTGTGGAGGATGAAGTGAAAGAGAGAGAGAGAGATAGAGAGAAGAAAAGTGACAGAAAGAAAGAAAGACAAAAACAAAGAAAAAAGATTTGTTAGCCCTGAATAAAGTCTTATATTATATCACCTGCTAGTAGACCTGCAGACAAGGTAAGGCCAGTTTATGTGTATGGCATATTTCATACATAGAGGCAATGTAATGCTATTCACATTAATAAAGGCAAAAACATAAACAAAAAAAAAAACATAAAGACATACAGTAGAGGCTTACAGGCCGACTTTTTCCCTTAAGACCGCACTCTGAATTGAAACATCGGCATGATCAATGTCCAATCAACACCCAATCAATCCCCTTCCCCTGAAACTCCAGCCTCCACTGGCACACGGATCCCAGCCTAATTATGCACTGTGGCCTTGGGTCAGAAAACACAGTTTAAGTTGCTCCAATGGGAGATGGTCCTGGGATACCTATAGCAGGGAGATAATGTGTGAGGGATGCCCACTGGCGCCCCCTGTGGATAAGGAGTCATATGATCTTTGGGCAACGTATGAAAGAGAGGAGAATGAGAGGAAGGTGTGATGATTTGCAACCACAGAGCATGTGATGTAGAAGACAAGTAAAGAGGGTTTACATTTTCCAGAAAGCCAACGCAACGTCCTTATAGGCAAGTGCCCACACTCGGCGGCCATCTTGGTAATGCACTTTGGGCAGTTAGCTACCTAGTTAGCTAGTCAGGCAGCTATTTTCCCATTCAAGTGAACAGGGAGGCATACTTATAAGGGTTACTTACATTACAAGAAAGCATGGGATATGTGTAGACAACTGCCATATTGATGTTACGAACTAACCCCATGCATTTCTGTGGAGGATTGTTTGAGTGCTGTGTCTCCTCTTTAGAACCCTTTAGAACCCTGGCCAAAATGAGGTGAGTAATGGATGTCAATCAACACTATGGGCCACTCCTGAACTTCATACTGTAATATCATAAAAAAAAAACAACATAAAAAAATTGACAAAGCACGCTCAGTTACAAGTAAAGCCATCGGAAGGAACTTTAACTAAATTGAACTAAATGTGAGCGGATCTAGATTGACTTCCTGTTTACTACGTATGCTCTGGCTGCTAAGAGAACTCACTGTGTAGACTCTGGCTCCAATTTGCCAATATGGTTGACCATAACTTCGGCTTCATGTCCTCAGGGTGTATGTATAAGTGTACGATGCTGTCCATTTTCAGTCCCTGGTTCACACAGTTGCAGCACACACCGTGAAAAGCTGGCGAGGAGAGTGTTTATGGGATGTCTGACAGATTGGCACGTGTAATGGAGAAAGACTTGTGTGACAACAAGCTGTTTCCCATTTCCTTGTTAGCGTGAGGAGCAGGAAGTCTTGTCTGGCCTCTGGGGTGCACGCGGTTACGAGAGACCTGCAGTTTGTGTCGCACGTGGGAAGGCGTTAGCAGCGTGAAACAGGGATATGACGCAATCTCTCTCTCTCTCTCTCTCTCTCTCTCTCTCATTCTCGCTCTCTCTCACGCAAACAACAACAAACACAAACATACATGCAAAATTACACATCACATCCATACACACACACACACACACACACAGTACATGTAAACACACACATACACAAACAAACACATACACACAGACACACACATGCACGTACACACACACACACACACAGAAAGAGAGTACACCAGAGAACACAATAGCTTTGAAGATCCCTCATTAGGTGACTAATTAAGTCCGATGAGAGGAGCACACGTCTCAGTGCTGCCAGGGGCCACATCATGAACCCAGCCTTTGTGTGCCGACCAGCAACGTCCATGTGCACGCCACACACAACACTCATCCTCTCTACTCTATACAGGAGCGGGCAGCAACGTCCACGCGCACGCCACACACAACACTCATCCTCTATACTCTATTCAGCTTTCGTCTTCGTAGCAACAACCTGCTCTGACTAACTTTAGAGAAACCGGCAGAGTTCCAGAAGGACAGCAGTTTCCAGGTGGTTCTACAGTTGTTGTGTGGTGGCCCCCGTTTCTTGGTGTTTTATGCCCCTAACGTTGTTTCAAGGCAGCGATGCCTGGAAGGCGCTATGGTTAGGCATGGGGTAAGGTTAGGGTTAGGTTTAGGGTTAGGGTTAGGTTTAGGATAAGGTGCCTTTAAGTCGACGGTGGCAGCTTCACCTGGAAGACAACATTGGGGGCATAAAACACCATTGAGCGGAGGCCCCCATTACACATGAACACCTGTAGCTCACTAAAATGGTTCAGAATGCTGAAAACAACACAAAGGTCATGGATCTGATCCCCAGTAAGAACACATACTGATGAAAAATGGATCTGAAAATCTGATATCTCAACATTTTTTTTTTTTGTCATAGGGTCACAAATGACAAAGAAGACTGTTTGCAATAACACAATGACATGCCGAGCAGAACAACTGTGTTAGAAATGCTGAATATGTTCTGCTATTCCACTTATTGTAATGAAGGATCTCAACTTAATCATAATTCAGGGGTTGGCAGCAGACACTGCAAAGTCTTCATCAAGGTGGTACAAATGCATAGAGCCAGACACAAGTTGCCTTTGCAGATGGAACAAGCAGATGTTGGTCAGTGCTAATGACAAAGCCTGAGATTTGTGTTTGCCTAGTTGCAATTAAGGCTTTATGCAAATTACACTGGCTGCCGTTTTCCTGATGTATGCATTTGCTTAATGATCCATGAATTCCACTGCGCTTTTTTGTTGCACACCAATTCAAAGAATATGCAGCCAAGGGCAACCTACACTATGAGGAATGCACTATACACGGCATGATGCCATTTAAAACTACTATTTCTATGTTAGTCATAGTAGGCAATGTGTCTATTTGTTTTATTTGTGTTGTTTTATGGACAAGAAATGACATGGTGATGTGACTTACTGCACATCCAGGGTATTTATGTGTTTTTGTGTTATGTGTTTATCTGTGTGTGTGTGTGTGTGTGTGTGTGTGTGTGTGTGTGTGTGTGTGTATGTATATATATAATTGTGCATATGTGTGTGTGAGTGTGTATGTGTGAGATAGAGAGAGACAGAGAGAGACAAGCAGACAGAAATAGAGACGTGTGTGTGTGTATGTGTGTGTGTGTGTGTGGGGGGGGGGGGGGGGGGGGGTACGCATCCATTTATGTTAGTGTGTGAACATGCTCGTGGGTCATCCCGACATGTGGGTCATGTTTGCTCTTTGCATCACAGCATTGCTTCAGTTTATCATCTGTGACTCAGACAGCGATATCATTTCCTCCAAATATTTCCCGCAGCTGGGTCCCATTTAGCTGTCCAACACGAGTGCCTGCTCAGGGCTCAGTGCCTTGTCGCTGCCAGCTTCTCCTGGCTAGTGCAGTGGCTAACATAGAGGCTACGCTTCGTGAATCATTTTGGAAACGTTTGGGATAGTGTCGGGAAGGGTGGAAAGCAGTGTGTGTATATGTGTGTGTTGTGTGTCTGTGTGTGTCCATGTGTGTGTATGTGTGTGTGTACTGTATGTGAGTGTAACC
>NC_055979.1:15794522-15799522 GCF_018492685.1 Alosa sapidissima | reverse complement strand
ACACACACACACACACACACACTGCTTCCTGTATATTCCTGTAGGTGAGGTGTGAGTGGAGAGCGTGTAACACAACATCTGTCCAGCGCTTGGCGGAGCCAGAAGCCAGACACAGCAGTAGCAGCCGCAGCAGCCCTGCTGGGCCTAAAGACTAGCTGGGGTGAGGACATCTGCTAACCTGCCTACAGCAGCCTGGGATATACCACCCACACACACACACACACACACACACACACACACACAAATGTATATACACACACACACACACACACACACACACACACACACACACACACACACACACACACACACACACATACATAGATGCATAGCTACACACCTGCTCTCTATCACTTCCTCTCTCTCACACACACACATTAAAGAAGACACATTTAAAAAAGTTTCCACCCTTCCCTAATGCCAGCAAATGTGACCACAAAACACACACACACACAAAACACACACACAAAAACACACACACACACACACACACACACACACACACACACACACACACACACACACACACACACACACACACACACACACACACACACCTACACATTCCCCACTTGCTCAGCGCCAGCAGATGGTTGCCCTGTAGAGGGAGGGATGTCAGGACACAAATATGGTTTTCTGGACGACAGCGAGAACAGACCAGTCGGGAGTAACTACAGTACAATCAGCGAATATGAAAATAACTATGGAAACCGTTTTATTTAGTAGCAGGTCCATCCGTGGCATCTTATTTCCAGTTCAGTGGATATGCTGGGCTTAGTGGGCATGGCATTATGAACTGTGGCCACAAACCTGATACATTTAATAAAATGTGAGAACTCTTGTGTTGGAGACCACTTGACCACTGAGCACTGCTTCAGCAGGTTCACCCTATGCAAGTTATTCTGCCTCCACAAACCACATGGAACATCATGTTACCTTCATCCATTATGTTTGGGGGTGTGATTCAACTACAGCACATCCGCAGAGGAACCTATTAGCATTTGGATTTACAGTAGGGCAATCCCTGGTTTGCCTGTGTCCAGTGTTTACTAGCCTTACTTTAGCACCCCAAAGACACCCAAAGCTTATCTAAGCAATTGGCAGCTTTTGTGCAATCAGCTTCCAAAGGCCACGGAAAGTGGAGAGGAATCCATAGGTGTATATGTGTATCTGTATCTGTGTGAATAAATGTGTTGGTAAATGTGTGAGTGAGTGTGTGTGTGACCGTTTCCTGATGCCTGATATGTGTTTGTGTGTGTGTGTATGTTTGTGTGTGTGTGTGTGTGTACTTGTATGTTTGTGTGTGTGTGTGTGTGTGTGTGCGTGTGTGTGTGTGTGTGCGTGTGTGTGTGTGTGTGTGTGTGTGTGTGTGTGTGTGTGTGTGTGTGTGTGTGTGTGTGTGTGTGTGTGTGTGTGTGTGTTGGTATCTGAGTATGCAGGTCAGTTACACCAGTGCAGGGGTGTACTGAGAGGTTGATGGGGGTTGATGGACAGGCCGGGCCACTGGACCTGCTGTCCACTGAGTGCAGAGGCATCGTCCATAGGGAGGAGCCTGTCACACTCACTCAGGATCAGGCCCCCAGTTAATGCCACACACACACACACACACACACACACACACACACGCACACACACACGCACACACACACAAGCACACATACAAAACCAAAGATACACACACAGACACACACACACACACACACACACACACACACACACATGCACAACACACACACACACACACACACACACACACACACATACAGCCACAAGGTACAATCCCCAGATACAAGACCTTGCTAAAAGGGATGGTGTGCATGTGTGTATGAGCTTGTGTTGTATCTATGTGTGTATCTATGTGGGACAGAGATAGAAGGAAAAACAGAAAGAGAGAGAGGCAGAGAGAGAGATAGAGGAGAGTCAGTCTGTTGGAGAGAACTTGAAAGAGATACAAAGAAAGAGAGAGACAGAGACAGAAAGAAAGAAAGAGATATAAACAGCCAAAAATAGGTCGCAGATGAAATTGTAAAGTGAGGAGCAACAGGGAGTGGAATGACCCTTTTCATCTTTACTCTCCTGTGAGTTCTTCTCAAAAGAAACCACTGAAGCAAGAACGATGAGGAAGGAGTGAAAAAACTCCACAAAATAATAAGATAATTTAAATGAGAGCAAAGTGCAAAGTCAGCAAATAAAGGTTTCTTTGTCAACAAAGGTTTTATCGAATGCATGAACTACAGCCACCATGTGTGGGAGCATTGAGCTGACTCATCAATGTCTTGCCCATGATGTTAAATTAGCAAATTAATTTGGCTTGTTATTTAATTAGCTTTATTTAGACCTAAGACTTAAAGAGAGAGAGAAAGAGTGAAAGAAAGAGAGAGACTAACAGAAAGAGACAGGAGCAACAAGAGACATTATACAAAGCAGAGTAGAAGATGTCACCAAGGGGAGCTCTTGGACTTGTGAGCTCTGTCAGATCGACTGGGCAACCTGCCCATGTCCGGGCATGACAGAGAAAGCTGGCGAGAAGGTCAGATCTTACAAGGGGCTAAATCCATTCGACCCGCCGAGGGCATCTACAGTCCACGCTACAACAGAGATGATCTCAGCATCTCAAATGTCACAGTGCAAGGCCCTCTCCCTGAGACCGGGTAAATCTGCCTGTGAAACCAACAACTCGACATGCTACATCTAGCACTTACCACTCGACTATCCCCCTTCTGGAACTGTCATTTGATTCTATGTGAGTAGTACAGTACTTTCTTGGCCAGGGTTCACTTGGAAAAGAGACATCTGTCTCAGTGGGACTACTCTGGTTAAACAAAGGATACATAAATATAAATAAAATACGTATTGCTGCACTATCCTTGTCACACTGACTTGTTTGTAAGTCGCTTTGGATTAAACTGTCAGCTAAATCACTAAATGTATATGTAAATGAAACTGAACAGAGTGTTTGTCAATGGGCGATGTGACTCTTGTGACTGTCTCTTATATTAATTAAAACCGCAGAAAATCTTACGTATAAGCCAAGTAGAGAAAGAAAGAATGCTAATGTTTTTGGAAGCATGATGGTAACTTCAGTTCTCTGAAGGAGTACATGAAATGTTAACCCTTTCTATCCACAATGGCTCTTTGGAATTGGTCCATTGGATCGCTTCAGAATACCTGCAGAGGACTAGTTTCTGCAGCCTTATAGGCAGTATAGGCAGTGGATCACGAAAAAATCCCTGAGACGGGTGGAGATTGGAGATTGGTTCAGATCGATAACGTCATCCTAGAATGACTTCCTATTGGTTAACGTCTCACGTTATCCTTCAACCAAGGCCATAACCAAGGCTATGTTCATATTACATTATGTAGCATATGACAGAAAGGACAACAACATGACATTGTGCTTTTGAACTTCACCACTCTGTAACCACACACACATGCCCACGCTGTGTCAGGCACACAAACACACACACACACACACACACACACACACACACAAACACACACACACACACACACACACACACACAGTCACAAAACACAAACAAAAACACAGATGCAGACACAGAAACCAAGCAGAGGCTACAAGGCACATTTACAGTTCATAAAAGGCAATTACGCTTGGGGTAACAGGTTGTTAAAGTTGTTTATGGAACGTTTTCTCTAATTAGCCCTAAGCAGGAGGCACGGCACACAACCTCAAGAGTTGAACTCTCTAAACTCCAACCCAGGGAGGCTACTGGGGTTGGGACAGTATGTGGACTAGTCACGCATGGTCAGATGTGATGATGTCAGCCTTTCGTGACTCGAGAGCAATAGGGGCCATGGAACAATGTGTTAAACATTTAGGACAGTGGCAAAATAGTCCTGAATACAAAGCTGCTGCCTATGCTGGCTTTTCTTAAACATGACTCGTGTAGCACTGTGCTGTTTTTTTTTGGTCTTACCGACAGTACTCAGTGACCTCGAGAAACAGAGATCTATGTGAAAAAATCGCTGCAGTTTTCCTTCAATTAGGTGAACAAAAGGCCTTTGCATACTAAAATCCGTAATTTTGCACGTTTATTTTTCCAGTCGGTAAAATAGTCCGTCTCTGTCCACCCTGTTTGTGTTTTTCTGTGTAAAGCAGGCAGGAAGGAAGCAAGTTGTTCGGTTTTCTCTCCCTGGTGGCCTGGGGACAGAAGGCCCTGTGTTCTAAGGGACTGTGTGTGTGTGTGTGTGTGTGTGTGTGTGTGTGTGTGTGTGAGAGAGAAAGAGAGACAGAGAGAGAGAGAGAGAGAGGTGGAGTGTCCCTGAATGACCCTTCACAGCATCTTGTCTCATCCACAGCACCCTCCCTCAACACCTCCTCTACAGTCTGATGTCTGTGTTCACTGCAGGAGAGAGGAATAGAGAGAGAAAGAGAGAGAGAGAAAGAGAGAGAGAGAGAGAGGAGGAAGAGGAAAAGGAGGATAGAGTGACACAGGGAGAACGAGAGAGAGAGAGAGAAGATGAAGTGGGGAGAGGCTAAAAATGCAGCAAAGACTAGGAAAGCAAAAGACAAACATTTATGTTCTTTTTTAAGATTTTCAACAAGAGGATAACAGAATGATTAACTGTCTGTGTGGCTGATTGCACTTTTGTCTATATGCTTAAGAAGCACTATTTCAATAAGAGCTGATTACAAATGTCCCTTATTCCCCTTGATTGATTATATGGATTGAGTTGGCTCTCTTTTTAGAGGCAGGCAGTGTCCAATAATGTTTACCGAGAGAGAGAGAGAACAGAGAGATTTAGGAAAGGGTGAGAAAAAGAAGGAAAGAAGGGAAAGAAAGAGAGAAGGAAAGAGAGAAAGAAATGGAGAGCTAGCCGGGCCAAACCAGGACGAGAGGGAACACCCTGCAGCGTTCTGCGCTTTCTTTCCTCAAGCAGCAGGTCCACCTGGGAATCCCTAAAAAAAGGACCGATGACTTCTCCTTCGAGCTCCTCTCCAGAGAGTCCTCAGAAGACTCCCTCTCTCTCACCAC
>NC_055979.1:15781419-15791419 GCF_018492685.1 Alosa sapidissima | reverse complement strand
AGAGAGATAGAGGAGAGTCAGTCTGTTGGAGAGAACTTGAAAGAGATACAAAGAAAGAGAGAGACAGAGACAGAAAGAAAGAAAGAGATATAAACAGCCAAAAATAGGTCGCAGATGAAATTGTAAAGTGAGGAGCAACAGGGAGTGGAATGACCCTTTTCATCTTTACTCTCCTGTGAGTTCTTCTCAAAAGAAACCACTGAAGCAAGAACGATGAGGAAGGAGTGAAAAAACTCCACAAAATAATAAGATAATTTAAATGAGAGCAAAGTGCAAAGTCAGCAAATAAAGGTTTCTTTGTCAACAAAGGTTTTATCGAATGCATGAACTACAGCCACCATGTGTGGGAGCATTGAGCTGACTCATCAATGTCTTGCCCATGATGTTAAATTAGCAAATTAATTTGGCTTGTTATTTAATTAGCTTTATTTAGACCTAAGACTTAAAGAGAGAGAGAAAGAGTGAAAGAAAGAGAGAGACTAACAGAAAGAGACAGGAGCAACAAGAGACATTATACAAAGCAGAGTAGAAGATGTCACCAAGGGGAGCTCTTGGACTTGTGAGCTCTGTCAGATCGACTGGGCAACCTGCCCATGTCCGGGCATGACAGAGAAAGCTGGCGAGAAGGTCAGATCTTACAAGGGGCTAAATCCATTCGACCCGCCGAGGGCATCTACAGTCCACGCTACAACAGAGATGATCTCAGCATCTCAAATGTCACAGTGCAAGGCCCCTCTCCCTGAGACCGGGTAAATCTGCCTGTGAAACCAACAACTCGACATGCTACATCTAGCACTTACCACTCGACTATCCCCCTTCTGGAACTGTCATTTGATTCTATGTGAGTAGTACAGTACTTTCTTGGCCAGGGTTCACTTGGAAAAGAGACATCTGTCTCAGTGGGACTACTCTGGTTAAACAAAGGATACATAAATATAAATAAAATACGTATTGCTGCACTATCCTTGTCACACTGACTTGTTTGTAAGTCGCTTTGGATTAAACTGTCAGCTAAATCACTAAATGTATATGTAAATGAAACTGAACAGAGTGTTTGTCAATGGGCGATGTGACTCTTGTGACTGTCTCTTATATTAATTAAAACCGCAGAAAATCTTACGTATAAGCCAAGTAGAGAAAGAAAGAATGCTAATGTTTTTGGAAGCATGATGGTAACTTCAGTTCTCTGAAGGAGTACATGAAATGTTAACCCTTTCTATCCACAATGGCTCTTTGGAATTGGTCCATTGGATCGCTTCAGAATACCTGCAGAGGACTAGTTTCTGCAGCCTTATAGGCAGTATAGGCAGTGGATCACGAAAAAATCCCTGAGACGGGTGGAGATTGGAGATTGGTTCAGATCGATAACGTCATCCTAGAATGACTTCCTATTGGTTAACGTCTCACGTTATCCTTCAACCAAGGCCATAACCAAGGCTATGTTCATATTACATTATGTAGCATATGACAGAAAGGACAACAACATGACATTGTGCTTTTGAACTTCACCACTCTGTAACCACACACACATGCCCACGCTGTGTCAGGCACACAAACACACACACACACACACACACACACACACACACAAACACACACACACACACACACACACACACAGTCACAAAACACAAACAAAAACACAGACAGATGCAGACACAGAAACCAAGCAGAGGCTACAAGGCACATTTACAGTTCATAAAAGGCAATTACGCTTGGGGGTAACAGGTTGTTAAAGTTGTTTATGGAACGTTTTCTCTAATTAGCCCTAAGCAGGAGGCACGGCACACAACCTCAAGAGTTGAACTCTCTAAACTCCAACCCAGGGAGGCTACTGGGGTTGGGACAGTATGTGGACTAGTCACGCATGGTCAGATGTGATGATGTCAGCCTTTCGTGACTCGAGAGCAATAGGGGCCATGGAACAATGTGTTAAACATTTAGGACAGTGGCAAAATAGTCCTGAATACAAAGCTGCTGCCTATGCTGGCTTTTCTTAAACATGACTCGTGTAGCACTGTGCTGTTTTTTTTTGGTCTTACCGACAGTACTCAGTGACCTCGAGAAACAGAGATCTATGTGAAAAATCGCTGCAGTTTTCCTTCAATTAGGTGAACAAAAGGCCTTTGCATACTAAAATCCGTAATTTTGCACGTTTATTTTTCCAGTCGGTAAAATAGTCCGTCTCTGTCCACCCTGTTTGTGTTTTTCTGTGTAAAGCAGGCAGGAAGGAAGCAAGTTGTTCGGTTTTCTCTCCCTGGTGGCCTGGGGACAGAAGGCCCTGTGTTCTAAGGGACTGTGTGTGTGTGTGTGTGTGTGTGTGTGTGTGTGTGTGTGTGTGTGTGTGTGTGTGTGAGAGAGAAAGAGAGACAGAGAGAGAGAGAGAGAGAGGTGGAGTGTCCCTGAATGACCCTTCACAGCATCTTGTCTCATCCACAGCACCCTCCCTCAACACCTCCTCTACAGTCTGATGTCTGTGTTCACTGCAGGAGAGAGGAATAGAGAGAGAAAGAGAGAGAGAGAAAGAGAGAGAGAGAGAGAGGAGGAAGAGGAAAAGGAGGATAGAGTGACACAGGGAGAACGAGAGAGAGAGAGAAGATGAAGTGGGGAGAGGCTAAAAATGCAGCAAAGACTAGGAAAGCAAAAGACAAACATTTATGTTCTTTTTTAAGATTTCAACAAGAGGATAACAGAATGATTAACTGTCTGTGTGGCTGATTGCACTTTTGTCTATATTGCTTAAGAAGCACTATTTCAAAAGAGCTGATTACAATGTCCCTTATTCCCCTTGATTGATTATATGGATTGAGTTGGCTCTCTTTTTAGAGGCAGGCAGTGTCCAATATGTTACCGAGAGAGAGAGAGAACAGAGAGATTTAGGAAAGGGTGAGAAAAAGAAGGAAAGAAGGGAAAGAAAGAGAGAAGGAAAGAGAGAAAGAAATGAGAGCTAGCCGGGCCAAACCAGGACGAGAGGGAACACCCTGCAGCGTTTCTGCGCTTTCTTTCCTCAAGCAGCAGGTCCACCTGGGAATCCTAAAAAAAGGACCGCTTGCCCTTCCACTTCTCCTTCGTCTCTCCTCTCCTCTCTCTCTTCTCTCTCTCTCCTCCCTCTCCTCTCTCCACTCTCTCTTCTCCTCTCTCTCCTCTCTCTTCTCCTCTCTCCTCCCTCTCCTCTCTGTCCTCTCCTCTCTCTCCTCTTATCTCTCTCCTCTCCTCTCTCTCTTCTCCTCTCTCTCCTCCCTCTCCTCTCTCCACTCTCTCTTCTCCTCTCTCTCCTCTCTCTTCTCCCTCTCTCCTCCCTCTCCTCTCTGTCCTCTCCTCTCTCTCCTCTTATCTCTCTCCTCTCCTCTCTCTCTCTCTCCTCTCTCTCCTCCCTCTCTCTCTCTCACTCTCTCTTCTCCTCTCTCTCCTCTCTCTTCTCCCTCTCTCCTCCCTCTCCTCTCTGTCCTCTCCTCTCTCTCCTCCCTCTCTTCTCCTCTCTCTCCTCTCCTCTGTCCTCTCCTCTCTCTCGTCTTATCTCTCTCTCCTCCCTCACCCCTCTCTCCTCTCTCTCCTCCCTCACCCCTCTCTCCTCTCTCTCCTCCCTCACCCCTCTCTCCTCTCTCTCCTCCCTCACCTCTCTCTCCTCTCTCTCCTCTCCTCCCTCTCCTCTCTCTCCTCTCCTCCCTCTCCTCTCTCTCCTCCCTCACCTCTCTCTCCTCTCTCTCCTCCCTCTCTCTCCTCTCCTCTCTGTCCTCTCCTCCCTCTCTCTCCTCTCCTCTCTGTCCTCTCCTCACTCTCCTCTTATCTCTCTCTCTCCTCCCCCCACCTCCCTCTCCTCTCTCTCCTCTCTCTCCTCTCCTCTCTCTTCTCTCCTCTCTGTCCTCTCCTCTCTCTTCTCTCCTCTCTGTCCTCTCCTCACTCTCCTCTTATCTCTCTCTCTCCTCCCCCCACCTCTCTCTCCTCTCTCTCCTCCCTCTCCTCTCCTCTCCTCTCTCTCCTCTCCTCTCCTCTCCTCTCTCTCCTCTCTCTTCTCATCTGCTCTTCCCTGGCCCCATGGAAAGGGGTTTGAGCCTTTCAGCACAGCTCAGTTTGAGGTGGAAGTGCGCCCAAGATCAGGGTGGTCTGATGAGGGCTCACAGTACGGCCTGTCTATTGCTGTCTAGACCTGTCTATGTACAAACAATGTCCTTAAAATAATTAAAACCATTAAATAATAATTAAATAATTAAAACCATATAAAATGTTAATATCAATTCATATATTAATCACACATATACTGCATTATATGCATGAACAGTTTGATATTGAATGCTAATTTATGCTAATGAATGAGACATAAGAAGTGAATGAGAAGGTTGCATCACTCCATCATGAAATAAACTGTAATATAAGATAATATGATTATAAACAGCAGGATATGTTAATAAGAGTTAGTAGCCTATGAGTATCCTGGCCAGCGGAAAGTTACAGACCTGTAGGTTAAAGGCCCGCGTTTGTTCTGGGCCAATGGTGCCGGCGGAATGACGAGAATTCCATTAGAATTCAGGCCTGACACAAGCAATCACAGTACAGCAGACCGCCTGGGTGGATATGGATGTGTGTCTATCTGTGCATGAATATGTGTGTGTGTGTGTGTGAGTGTGTGTGTGTGTGTATGTGTGTGTGAGAGAGAGAGAGAGAGAGAGAGAGAGAGAGAGAGAAAAGACCTACAAATGTGTTTCTCTGTGTGTGTGTGTGTGTGTGTGTGCTTGTTTCTGTGCTTCTGTGTGCGTGTGGCCAGGGTCTGAACACATGAACAAACACTTGCTCTGTTCCCCCCACACCCTGAGCCATATGCTGCACGAGCACTGCCAAAGCTGGAGGCTAGACTCTCTGCTGGGCCACCAGTAACTGCAGCAGGCACAGACCACGGACCACAGCCCTGCCCCCAGCACTGACGCAGCGCAGGCACAGACCACGGACCACAGGCCTGTCCCCAGCACTGACGCAGCGCAGGCACAGACCACGGACCACAGCCCTGCCCCCAGCACTGACGCAGCGCAGGCACAGACCACAGGCCTGTCCCCAGCACGGACGCAGCGCAGGCACAGACCACAGCTCTGCCCCCAGCACTGACTGACGCACAAACAAAAAACCCACCGCAAGCAGCATGGATGTCTAGATTAGCATAATCTATGTATATCTAGCTGTCAACGTACATGATCCACATCCACATATACCACACCATGCCCAAACTGATGCCATACCATTGTTACCATATCGTATATTACAGTACATAAACAAGTAACATGCCAAGACATATGATAGATACATGTATGTCCAGAGCCAACACCATACACCCTAATTTGAATGATGGAAAAACTGCAGTCTTAAGACCCAAACCAAAAACCTTACTTGTAATTCATTCATTAGAACTTTCCTTGCACTGAGACTTTGCACTTTGTCTTTTAAATCAGGGGCCCAAATGTCACCATATCAACACCAGATGTTACTGCACATGATCAGGTGACATTTTCAGACAGACGTGTAACATGCATGCATTTTCATATCCCCTTTTGTCTCCTATTTCAGATCTCTAGATTCAGTTCATTGGATATGCTGGACTGATTCTTAGTGCAGTTCATAAAAGAGACCCTTCTGTTGTAAAAATCCCAGGCTTAGGGTGTCTATCGTAAGAGACGGTCTAGTGTCCTTAGTGGGTTCTAGTGTCCTTAGTGGGTTCGCTAGGTATGCTATCGACTCAAAGAGCGTCTTGTTTCAGAGTGAGAAGGCAGTCGGACTGGTGACTTGGGCAAATGTTGGACATCAATCCAGGGCTTTCAAACAGCCTGCACCACACCCCTGGCAACCCAAACACTCTGAAAGCTTAACACGCCCATTAACATTTATATTAGCACTCAAGCAATGCAGGAGACGGAGGATTTATGAGCATACACACACGTGGGCATATGGGTGTGTGTGTGTGTGTGTGTGTGTGTATGTGTGATACTAAATCAAACCCACTAGAAGAGGGTTTTGTACTCACATATTTAGAGTTTGTATATGTGGCGTTGTAAGAGTGTCCATGTATTTGTCTGTGTGTGAGTGAGTATGCTCCATTGCATAGTGTATGTGTATACTGTATGTGTGTATGTGTGTGAGTGTGTGTGTGTGTGTGTGTGTGTGTGTGTGTGTGTGTGTGTGTGTGTGTGTGTGTGTGTGTGTGTGTGTGTGTGTGTGTGTGTTCACCCTCTTGCCTTCATATCCTTTCACGTGAGTGCAGTAGGTCTGGTTTGACGTCATACCACTCTAACTCCAAGAGGTCCCATAAACCTGCTTCTTTTCCCAGACAGGCATGTGCTGCCTGCCCCCCCCCCATGAACATCACTGGGGCAAGCACACAGCACCAATGAATTTAACAGGACTCCCATTCCAACTCCTCACACACACACACACACACACACACACACACACACACACACACACACACACACAGGCATACACACAACTTGCACAACGCACACAGTTGGATTTGTGATGTCTGACACACAGGCGCATAGCCACATTAGGGCCTGGATGGGCCAGTGCCGCCCAGCTTGAAAAATTCTGGCTACGCCACTGCTGACACATGCATCTAACACTTAAAGGACAATCGCTATCCCATGACCATTGGCTATATTCAGTCACGCCACAGTCTTCTCAGCCTGCCTTCTGCTAAACATTAACACCAATCAGGGGTATGGGTGGACTCTCAGTTCCTCCACTGCAGGTCTCACGACCGTCATTGACAACAACATTTCTTTAGGAGAAGAATATAGCAACTTCAGACATGTATTGCTACATACAAGCATGAAAAACATCTGTAAAACGCTTTGGGTACCTTGATAAAGTGCTATATAAATACAATGTGTGTGTGAGAGTGTGTGTGTGTGTGTGTGTGTGTGTGTGTGTGTGTGTGTGTGTGTGTGTGTGTGTGTGTGTGTGTGTGTGTGTGTGTGTGTGTGTTTTAAATCATGCAACAGTCCTGCACTCAGTCCTCCAGTGATGGGGTGGACTGCTGCAGGCGCTTCCCTCAGTCACGAGCATTCAGAAGAACTCAGGAGAGAGCCAGGGAGTCTCCTGTGATGACGCTCCATGTCACCACGGCAATGACATTGCATCGTCCTCACCCAGCACCAGCCAATCGGATCGCACCGGCGACCGCTATATTTAACCAAGAAGGAGCTGCCGTGCCGCAGCGGAGAGAGGAAAGCCACAACAAGTGACGCTTTGGTAAATCCCCAAACACACACACACACACCAAATTACACCCACCCAGGCTGACACACCTGTTTTCAATTTATGGCCAATTGGAGTCCTGTCATGAACAATGGCCTCTTGTGAGGGGCAGTCCAATCCCTGGGAATGCGCTTAAACAGAGGGTGGTGCCTGCAGGGGATATGTTCACCAGAACGCCCGAGGGACTCCGACGGAACGCCAGGGAATGCCACAGAAACACGTGGAGACACGACGGGAGCGGAGGGAAATGAGGAGGGAACACAGGGGAAAAGAAGGAACAGTAGAGAATGCTGAAGGGAACACTAAGGAACATGGGAGAACCACAGGGGATGCAGAGGACGTACTAGAGAGATACAACTGAGAATACTATGGGCTAAAAAAATAGAACAATAGAACAACAATAATAAATTGCCAAGGGAAAAAAAACTGGTGATCAAAACAAAAGGATAACTGCTGGAATACTAATAGATTTGTGAGGGAACGCAGATTCCCAAAGGTGGGATTTAGGAACTAGAAACAAGCCAATGGCATCCATGCACACCAACCAGGTCAAAAAAATGCCGAATAAAATAGAGTTCCATGGTAGGGAGATAAGGCATTAGATAGCTGATTTTCCTTCCATTACAAAGCTTCTGATCACAGCTGCATGAGCTTCTCTGTGCCTAGCGTTTAATAGTTCTTTGAGAATTCTCTTTGAGTTCAAGTCGAAATCAGAGATCTACTTAACCTTACAGTGCCTAAAAATAGAGGTAGGGGCTTTTTTAAAGTCATCTCAGTAGGGTAAAATGTTCAAATCCAGTGTTTAAAGAATCAGGATAAGACATACAATACTGTAGGTGTGGGCTTGACAGTGTGTGAAGAAAGTTCATGGAATGTGGAAATTAAGGAGTGATTATGAGCTAGCAATTATCACAATGCAATTAATGCATTTTCTTTACAAGGTTATAGAGTAGGCCTAGAGATCATCTGCACATACAAGCACAGCTTCTAGAGTATAAGGTAAGAAACTCTTAATATAGACACTAGCTCAGCTTTTAGACTGTAAGGTAAGAGACTCTTCATAGACATACAGTAAGCTCAGCTTTTAGACTGTAAGGTAAGATACTCTTCATAGACACAAGCTCAGTGTCTATAAGTATAAGTATTAGTATAAGTATATATACTGTTTTGATCCCGTGAGGGAAATTTGGTCTCAGGCCACGGCTGTCTAGACTGTAAGGTAAGAGACTCTTCATAGACACAAGCTCAGCTTCTAGACTGTAAGGTAATAGACTCTTCATAGACATAAGCGCATCTTCTAGACTGTAAGGTAAGAGACTCTTCATAGACACAAGCTCAGCTTCTAGACTGTAAAGTCTGCAGTGTGTGTGTGAACCCATTAGTAGTTATGATTACCTGAGATGAATAGTGAACACACACACACACACACACACACACACACACACACACACACACACACACACACACACACACACACACACAGACTCCCTCAAGTCTTGTCCCAGAAAGTAGCTGACTGTGTAATATAGCTGGCCCGGTTTTACACGCACCACACATCGAGTTCACAGCTTCTATCTGGTTTACCATGTCCTTCCCTACTATAAGATGGCATGATGAGGCATATAATATATACTGTGATGTGGGCATAAGATTAAAACGCATGAATTTCTGATTGTGTCTCTGTCGTTTATTACCAGCAAGTGACAGACATGCATTAACAACAACATCGTCTTTTATGTGTGAGCAGACAGAACATGAACACATTGGGAATGGGAGTGACCAACACTTAACTGAGAACTGTCTGTACCTACGACCCAAACACATGGCACATAAGGCACTAAGAAGGACACCTAATTACTGTACATACTAAACCCTGCACTTTATACATGCATTTATATCTACATCATCCATATATATATATATACATCCATATATATATATATAATATAATATAATATTATATTATATAATGTAATGTAATGTAATGTAATGTAATACTGCATTTAATCCCTGTCCCTGTCACCAAATCAAAGTCCCTGTAATCAAAGTTGGAGATTTGCTTGGAAACACCTTATATACTGTAGGTTACTCCTGAAAACATACAGTATGTAAAGCACATATGTACTGAATTGTGGAGTTAGACCTGCAAACAGGACACAGTCTGAGAGCAGAATATACCCATCAGCCTATTTTAACCTACATATACTTCTCAATGTTTTTATTCAGTCAGATTTTTCTGACCAGTTAATTACATAATTTTCTGTAATGTGACAAACACAAAGTTTTTTTTAAGTTTACAGGGACTTATTAAATCAGAATTGTAGTAGCAGTGCTGGAATTACAGCAAGACAGAATTTGAAAAGAAAAACATGAAGTGTCCATGTTGTGCTGTTGGATGCCCACACTCAGTGGTGCTCTAGTGGGACACAGGAAATGGATAAAAATGGGTCATGTCAGAGGTGGAGAGGGAGCGAGAGAGCACAGAGAACAAGAAGAGGAGGAGAGTAGGAGATAAAAGCATGTGAGCAAGAGGGTTTGAACGAGAGAGAGAGAGAGAGAAAGAGAGACTAAGTTAGATGGAGGGAAATAGAGAGATAGAGAGAGACAGAGTGAGAAGAGAGGGATATAGTCGGAGACAGAAGGGGGAAAAAGACATCATAGCGCTGGTAAGGTCTGGAGTTCCAGAGGCCTTAGAGGGGAGTGCGGGCAGCAGGGCTGCCCAGTGAAGCGTGCTGGGGGCTGGGCAGGGCCTGGACTGCGG
>NC_055979.1:15771419-15776419 GCF_018492685.1 Alosa sapidissima | reverse complement strand
TTCTTCTCGTCTCTCTTGCTCTGGATAATTCCATCCCCCTCACTCGTTTTTTCCCCTCTTTTCCTCCTGACTCTCTCGCTCTCTCTCTCACACACTCACATATACACACACACACAGCCTTTTCCTTTTTTCAACTCACTCCTACCATTCCATATTGACTCTTGTTCTGTCTCTCTCTCTCCCTCCTCCCTCCCTCTCCCTCTCTCTCCCTCTCTCTCTCCCTCTCTCTCTCTCTCTCTCTCACTCTCTCTCTGGGTCAGACTCAAGACCCCAGAGACATGTTGAGGAGGGAGCAGAGGGGAGGAGGAGGAGGGGGGGGGGGGGTAATCTGGCTTTTATTTACTCTCCCCTGCAAAATCCCCCAAACTCTACCCCTCCTCAATTCCTTCCCCCTTTCTCACCTCCCAAGCCAACCCAGCCCAACCCTCTCCAATGTTGCCCCCTCTTCTGCCCCATTTTTATCCCCTCAATGTTTCCTTATTCCTTTTTTCCTTCCCCCCCTCTCACCAAAGGCCTCTCCCTTTCCCCCTCCCTCCTTCTCTCTTTTTCACTATCTTTCTCTCTCTCTCTCTCTCCATCCCTCATCTCTTGTCTCCTTCCATCCTTTTTTCTGTGTGGCTGCTCGCTCATGTCTGCACTAACGTTACTTAAATTTTTCATTGACTCTCTACTCTCTCTCTCTCTCTCTATCTCTCTCTACTCTCTCTCTCTCTCTCTCTACTCTCTCTCTCTCTCTACTCTCTCTCTCTCTCTCTCCCATCTCCTCCTCTCGCTTCACATGGAGGCTAAATCCCTCAGCAGTCAGCCACTGTAGCATCTCGCTCGCTCTTCAAAGCAACTCCGAGGCGGCTCCACAGAGAAACACTGGGGCACGAACCCACAGATGCATCCTACTAATACCACTCAGAGCGAAGGACCATGACACAGGACTATATAAAGAAATACCATGTTTCTGGAACATTCTGTCTCTAAATAGCAAATAGCCCCTTCTATGATGCCTCACTTCTTAATGTCTTCTCTACTAAAATGACACAAGGAGAGAGGACTAAGCAATCATTGTCATTTTTTTACGTGGGTGTGTGAACAGTGATCAATAATTAAAACCTCATTTGATGTTTGTATGCCATGGCAAATAAATCACTGCAGCGCTATTACAACAACTGCGAGCTCGCAAAGGGGGTCCTGGAAAGCATTGCAAACCTATTAAAAGACCAGAGCACTAACGCCTCCATGTGTGAAGCTTGGCTTGCGTTCTACCGATCCCCAACCGCCATGATGCGCCACTGCGCCATACACATCCATGAAGGACCAACAGATTTAAAAACTCACTTGTTATCACCAAGCCTGAACAACATGCTGTAATCCCACATGTTTAAATTTTTATGGAGAGTGTATGCGTGTGCAATGTTGTTGTTGGGTGTTTGTCTGAACTGCTAGCTGTGAAACTACTTGCCCCTCGGGGATAATGTCTTTGTCCTAGTCTGGGTTGTGTAGCTCGGTTGCCTGTACAAACATTGCAAACAAATAAATGAACTGTAATTGGGTATTGTTGTACAGTTATACAGTTGTAACACAGTTGCAACTGTATTAATATTACCTGAAATACACAATCAAATTACATGACTTTTTAATGTTTTTTTTATAGCGTTTTTCGGAACTCTTCAAATACAAACATAGACTCTGCTGTAACTGTGACTCTGCTTCTTCACTTTCTGAAATTATTAGAAGGCAATGGCTCTGGTATGACAACTAGCTAGAGAGCAATGACTAGGCCACAACAGCTGTTTTTAAACCAGCCTCAGTATTCATTCAGTATGGACAGAGCTGGTGCATTCCTACAAGTTCAAAAAGAGAAGGGAGGAGGACAGAAGAAGAGATGAGATGAGAGAAAAGGAGAAGTGAGGGATGGATAGAGGAGAATAAAAAAGAAGGAAGACAAGAACAAGGCATACGAGGAGAGGAGAGGAGGAGAGGAGAGATGAGATGAGAGGAGATGAGAGGAGAGGTGGAGAGGAGCAGAGAGGAGAGGAGTGGAGAGGAGAGGAGCAGAGAGGACAGGAGAGGAATAGAAGAGAAAAAGGAGAGAAGAGAAGAGAGAGGAAAGGAGAGGAGAGGCCACTGCTTTCTTTTGTCAGTAAATGACAGAACTGCGGTGGGGGCTCCACAGACTGGTGCTCCTCTCCAGAATTTCAATTTCAAACCCCAGTGAAAAGAGCTGAATCACAGGCCAGGAACCAGTCAATACACACACTCAGGAGTTTTACCCCGACTAACCCAGAAATCAATGTGCTGTGTCTGAACGTCTTAGTCCGCGACAACACACAACCTCATGTGGGTCTGCATATGTGTGTGTGCGTGTGTGTGTGTGTGTGTGTGTGTGTGTGTGTGTGTGTGTGTGTGTGTGTGTGTGTGTGTGTGTGTGTGTGTGTGTGTGTGTGTGTGAGAGAGAGAGAGAGAGAGAGTCTTATTAGATGAGGCAGATCATAAGTGCTGTGTCACCATCAGCCTCTGCAAGCCTTTGGAAACAATGAGATGCCTTTGAGTAATTTGTGTGGACACACACACACACACACACACACACACACACACACACACACACACACACACACACACACACACACACACACACACACATACACACACACACACACACATATGTAAATACACATGTAAATATATGTGCAGTAAGTTGCCACTGGGTGTCCAGAAAGACATATAAGATGGCATAGGAAAACCACAAAGCACAAAACCAGATAAACACATGCATTAACATGCGGTGCACACACACACACACACACACACACACACACACACACACACACACACACACACACACAGCATATATACAGAAATGTTTCCAGAGCCTCATGTTAAACACATTGAGCCATGACAGGCTGGAGCCTGCATTTGCTGAAATGAGTTAGCCATAGGTTACGAAAGCGCTATCAAACTCTATGATTCTGCTGACACTGTTAGTGTGTTGTGATGTGTCTCTCTTTGTTTGTGTGTGTGTGTGTGTGTCTAAACACACATGAGTATGTGTGTTTGAGTATTATTGTATTGTGTCTATGTATGTAGTTTTTTCTCATAACACAAAATTATGTGTGTGTGTGTGTGTGTGTGTGTGTGTTTGTGTGCGTGTGTGTGTGTGTGGGTATGTGTGTTTCTCTCACAATGCTGATCCATGACTCTTCACATGTTTATGTTCCCTCATAAACATCCTCTGACTGGCCTGGTTAAATTCACCCCACTGCAATACCCCTAGTGGCCCCTAGTGGTCACCCATGAGCACTCAAACCACTGCTGCAGCTGTGCTACACTTTGCTACCTGTGCAATAATCAGTTTCTGAAATTGAACTGTCAACCATAACATTCTGGGCTGAAAGTAGAGAGGCCATGTCTCAGAATTGTGACAGAAGTGGCCGTGCATGTTCTTGAAATGTGGTTGCCAAAATATTTGAACTCAACAGCCTATCAGTCAATCACACCTCATCACTCCCTGATATACTACATACATACATATATATGTATATATATATATATATACATATATATATATATATATATATATATATATATATATATATATATATATATATATATATAGTAGTTCTATGATAATTAGAATAATAATTATGATGTATTATGAATAGTATATGAATGTGTTTCAATTCTGGGTTTGCTTACATACAGTGCTACATATGATTAGCACACACTGAGCACTGACTAGGAACATGGACTTTCACACTCCAGAGAAAGGGAAGAAAGAGGGGTAAGAGAGAGAGGGGAAAGAAAGAGAGGAGAGAGAGATAAGGGGGTGGGGGGGGAAGAGAAAGAGAGGAGAGAGAGATACGGGGGTGGGGGGGAAAGAAAGAGAGGAGAGAGAGCAGAGCATGTGGGAAATTAACATGGCTGCTACATTATTTCCTTCACACTGTTTCTCTTCCCCCCATCTCTCTTTCTTTCTCTCTATCTCTCGCTTTCTGGCTCTTCCCCTCTGTTTTTCAGCTTTGACCTTCAAATGCACTGCTTTTGCCGTGGACGTGCCCAATGGAGCGAGCTGATGGGGGATTGGTTGGGCTGGGACGGGGTGTTGCTTGGTTATTTGATGAGGAGGTGGGGTGGGGTGGAGTGTCCCTCTAACCTTCTCCTCTTCTCTCAGGGATCAACACTCTTGGTGCCCCGCTGACACCCCACTAACCAACCCCCAACCCCCTGCCATTTACACACTATGCTCTTCAAACGCCTCCCTACAGGACCGCGGACTCAGGCCCGGCTTTGGCCCAGAACTTGGCCGGAGCCTCACTACGGAGGCCCGGATGCCAGCCGATTTGTCTGGCTGCTATTTGGGTCAGTGGTAAAGGCAGGTCCATAGAGAAGAAAGCATATAATACCAAGGTCATGGGCTCCATACCCAGGGAGAACACATGGACCGACTCAGGCCCCAATCTGGCCCTGATCCCGGCCAGCTGTTGTATTTGAATGCTGCTAAAGGCAGAGATCCATACAGAAGTTGCTGTAGCTATGCTGGCAGAGCAAAGTGGTACTGACACCAAGGTCGCAGGTTTAATACCCACTGAGAATGAGCATCTGCACTTAATACTGTGCTGTAATTCGCTTTGGTTAAAAGCGTCTTTTACAAGAAATGCAAAACAAATGCAAAATGAAAGTGTTGGAGTGTTAACAAACAGCAGTGTCCCAGCTCTCCACACTATGCTGCGTGCTTGTGTTGAGCCTTCAAGGTTCCGTTTCTATTGTGTGTTAAGTGGGTCCCTATGGAGCGACGCGTTCTCCAATTCAGTGCTCTAGATGATCATTCAGGAAGACAGTGCTGGGTGAGGTGGTGGTTACACCCAGAACCTGACGGTGCCAACCCCAATAAAAGAACCCAGAGGATTCTGTGTCGCATCACAGGCAAATTGCGCACTGGACTGGGCACCCTGAGGGTATATGGCAACAGAGGATGATGCTGTGTGTGTGTGTGTGTGTGTGTGTGTGTG
>NC_055979.1:15751611-15759111 GCF_018492685.1 Alosa sapidissima | reverse complement strand
GTTTGGAGTGTTCAGAGGATTGGCACATGCCTGTGGCTATATTATCCCTAAAGACAGGGGGCGTCCCATGTTCTCCTTTAAAGAACCGAGTTCACGGTGCAACCAGGACATTTCATAAGCATATGCATCTCCTGAACATCAAACCCATGGTGCTGACATTGTTAGGACATCAATGGACACACTGAGGTATGGGAGCTAGGGCTGCACAATTATCATAATCGCAATATGAACCAATGCAATTATACCCAAACGTAAAAGCTACGAATAATCGCACAAGGTTCATTTTGTCAAATTTATGACTTTTATATTCATTTCATCCTCATTGAGTATGCCACTTCTGGTTGTTGGGTGTGCGTAGTGGCGAGCTTTCTGGTTGTTGGGTGTGCGTAGTGGCGAGCTTCACAGTCGGTTGGGGGTGCTGTGCTTCTTGTGCACTGGGTATGCTCACCAATCAGGGGTGGCACAAATTAAAGAGACATCTGGAATATTGAACTGAATGAATTTTTTGACATTCAGAAATCATATTACAAATATTTATTAAATATTTTCCCCAAATCGTGCAGCCCTACTGGGAGCACTATCAAAACTAAAGCCTGTCCAAATCCTGTACAGTGGGAGAAGCCATACTCAAAAGAAAGTATATACTATCAGCCATACTCAAAAGAAATCAAGTATACTGTATACTACCACTATTCTTCAATCTGTTCCTAGAGGGTTTCCAGTTGAAATGTTCAAAACCAACGTAGATACTTTGAAATGAAAATTAATCTGACTTTAACGTAATGCTCTACAACTATACCCTAAAACTTTTTTTTATTTTTTTTTTTATTTATTCGTTTTTTACTTTATTGTTTGTGCTCAAGTTACCGTTAGCTCAGTGTTGTTTTCTGTGCCACCAGAAATGCCTTAGGAACGCACCTGTTTGTTTATGCAGTTGAAAGGGTCTACACACTATACACACAACACTGTATTCTATTCTATCCTATCCTATAGCATATTATACTATTAAATTCACTACATTATACTACAGAAATACGCTAATAAAAAGAAATGAGATAATGTCACTCTGATGAAACTCTAGCCAACCACTAGCCTACAACTCTTCATTAGGTGTCACTTAGTCTGCACTGCACCCCATCCATGGCCCCTGAGCCCTGATCAATGGCGGCCGGCTTCTGAAGCTCCAACGTGGCACACTTTGATGAGGTAAGTCCAGCTGCTGACTCATGTGACGTGCAGCAGCCTCCCGTGGACACACACATGGACACACACACACACACACACACACACACACACACACACACACACACACACACACGGACACACACACACGGACACACACACACGCAGACACACACACACACATACACACACACACACGCTCTCTCGCAGGCTGCCTGGTCGTTAGCACTCCAGATTAACCCTGGTAGACAAATTGCATCTGAGCCTGCTTAGCGCCCACAGCCGCCACAGATGATGGGCTCTGATAGCTGCCAGGAGGACCTTGGCATCCTGCAGTGTTTCTCAGTGCACAGACCAACACACTTTCTCAGTGTACACACGCACGCACGCACGCACACACACACCACACACACACACACACACACACACACACAGACTCATGTTAACACATGCACACACACAAACACACACAAACACGCACACATACATGCCAACACATGCACACTGTCTGAGACCCCCCCCCCCACCCCCACCACACACACACTCTGGCCCTATCTCTCCTCATGAATAAGATAATAGATATCAACTCTGGCTCCTTAAGAAGCTGAGCTGTTCTCCCCAGGGTGTAGCACTCTCACCTGATCAACAGTCATTCTGGAATAAATCAACCAACTCGCCTTGTCTTGCACACACACACACACACACACACACACACACACACACACACACACACACACACACACACACACTCGCAGACCTCAGGGAGAAATGAGGGAGAGAGAGACAGCCACAGAATTGTGTCTGACTCTCTGTCCATCTGTACAGTATATGGTCAACTATGAATGTTCGCCTGTGCATATGTATGTTTGTCTGCAGGGCTTAAAGCAAAAACAATTTCTGTGCCTGAAGTTAGCGGAAATCCAGAATTTTCAATTCCATCTTTCGAATCCATGCCAACAATTTGGGAAATTAGCTTAATCACAGTCTCCTCCAGAGTTAGGTAAGATGATACAACCCACCGTTAGCCTAGCTTAGCATAACTCATCGAGGTGGTCCGAACCAACTTAAGTTAACATAGTGATTACAGAAGGGTTTGATATGTAAGCTAGTGTAAATGTTTAAGGCACTATGGCTGTAACATAAAGTTACATGAGAAGCCAAGGGAGGTGCAAGAGTTATCTTTATCTCTTACCTAAAGTGTGTGTGTGTGTGTGTGTGTGTGTTTGTGTGTGTGTGTATTTGTATGTGTATGTGTAGCGCAGCTTTTGACAGCAATGAAATTAGGTCCTCTGCTGCTCTGCTGGGGCTGTAGCGGAGTTTGCAGGTTGCCCCTGGATACCACTGCTCTGCTGAGTGTTGGCGAGGGATAGCAAACGCATAAGTGAATCCTCAGCCTCAACACCGTTGCCCTGGTGATTTCTCCCACCCCTGTCACTGCTGTCATTAATGCACACACACCCAAAGTTTTTTTTTTAACAGAAATATGTTAGATGCTAACATCATAGCCACAGACATACAGTCACTGCAAAGGCAAAAGCAAAAGCTTCTCCAATATAACAATTCTGTGGTGACTGACATCTAGTCTGTTCAGCTGCTAAACTCCAGGCTACACTGAAAGCGCAACTGAAATTAAGCGCACCTGAAGCAACAAAAAGAAAAAAAAGACAGAAAAAATAGAAGATGTTTTTTTTTTTTCTCAAATGTCCACAGTAGCCTACTGGTGTAGCCAGTTCCATTGATTATAGTGGAAGCTGATTGTTAAAGAATACAGTACACTCCACAAACCTTCCGCGTTGTGCATCTGGCATAGCCCGACTGTAAAGCTCCTGTTCAGACTGGAGGCGAGGAAACCAGTCGCAGTGTCTGCTCTGCTCTGCTCTGCTCTACGGATCCCAAATCCCGGTCAGGAGACGGGACGGATGGACGGGGGGAGGGTGGGGGGGGGGGGGCATGATTAATTGGCGTAATTATCTTGAGTGAGGAGTCATCTGCCTCTTATTGATTGGACGAGCCATTTGGGGATTGAAGGATCTACAAATGTGTACGCACAGCGGACGAGATGGTCATTAAACGGAAGTTCCCTCGTTTATCTGCTCGAGCGCAGGATTTTTACCACCACCACCACCACCACTATCCGTAGTACCACCACCACCATCCTTTTCTGCCGCAGCAAGATGGATGCCACCACAGGTTTGGATGGTGGTGGTGTGTGTGTGTGTGTGTGTGCGTGTGTGTGTGTGTGTGTGGGGGGGGGGGGGGGGGTACAGTCTACATTTAAGACTATAGAAGCATGTGCAAAATCACACATCAGTTTCCAGTTTCAAATAACAGCGTCCTCCAAAATGAACAGATGAACAGAAAGAACTCATAAGGTATATTTCAACTGTGTAATACAAATGACTCTCTGGGTACAGAGGAAAGAGAGAAAGGTAGAGATGGTGAGAGTGGAAAGAGATACAGACAGTAATAACCAGATAGAGAGAGAAAAATAGTTTTTTTGCAGTAGTGTTATGGAATGCTTTTGTGTGTGTGTGTGTGTGTGTGTGTGTGTATGTGTGTGTGTGTGTGTGTGTGTTGCCATTTTAATAGCACTTAATGAAAAAAAAACACCAAATGAGGGAGAGAGAGAGAGACAGAGAGACAGAGAGAGAGAGAGAGAGAGAGAGAGAGAGAGAGAGAGAGAGAGAGAGCAACACATAGAATAGACGCACAGGGGTAGAAAATATGACAAAAAAAAAATCCTGAGGTTGTTCATTGGACTGAACGGCTCAATCCCACTTGTGTCTCAGGAGAAATCACACTAATCCCCACAATTAGTCGACTGCACCCGGCGGAGCAGCGAAGACAAAGATGCAGGCACTTCACTTCAGGCGGGGTCCCGCCCCGGGAACACACTGCATAATTACACTCAGCCCGGAGTACGCCTGACCTTGCCTCCGGTTCTAAAGAGCTAGCGGTTCTGGAGGGGTCTGCACTGGACTGCTCGAGAACCAGGAAATATGATTGATCGCTGTTCTTTGTTTTGGCTATATTGTGTTCTCCTCGTGTGTGTGTGATGGTTGTTATTTCTGAGAGGTGACATTAACAAATGGGTGATGAATGCTAACGACCCTGAAGGTGAATGAAGGAGGAGAAGGATGTGGCCCACTGCTTTGAAAAAGGTTTAGCATTGAATTTGATTTTAATATATATTATTGATGCTAATCTAATCACACTCTGTGTGTGTGTGTGTGTGTGTGTGTGTGTGTGTGTGTGTGTGTGTGTGTGTGTGTGTGTGTCTGTGTGTGTGTGTGTGTGTGTTTGTGAAATTATCGGCAGATAAGGTAAATGCAAAACTTCATTATAAAACAGACAGGCAAGGAGAATTGGATGGGGTAAGAAGGACATAATTCAAACAAGAGAGAGAAGTGGGCTATTTTTCCTCTCACTCAACACCCCCCCCCCCCCTTTCTAAATCTCCTTATCACACACAAGAGCCAAAGAGGAAGATGAAGAAATCAGACGGAGAAGGGGAACAGAGAGGCAATGAGCGATGGAATAGAGGAGAGGAAGGGAGGGGGAAGGAGATTAACTCAGGAGGCCTGGTCGTTGGCAGGAAGCTGCAGAAAGCTGTAATTGTTCCTCAGTCATCCTGCATCCATGTCTTGGGACCTCTATTCACAGATACAGTATGCTAATGGCTACAGACACTGCAAGGGAACTGGACCGGAGGTGGACAACATCTGGACTGGTTCTGAACCTGGTTTGGATTGGATCTGAATCTGATCTGGAGTGAAGCTGAATCTGGATCAGCACTAGAGTATGATCTTCAGAAGAGGCATTCTGAAATTCTGTCATACTTGGTAAGACCAATGTAGCATCATATGTAGGTCTGTCACAAAAATTGGCAATATTGAGTTATTGTACAATATTTGAAGATATCGATAATTACTTTTGTCGACCTCAACGTTTGTGTTTGCAGTCATTGGCTTTAACCTAATTTAACCTAAACTAAAGGCCCATCTTATGGTTGTAGTCATGTGTGTTAGTGTCTCCAATGTAATATTCATTTTTTTAGGAAGTTATAGGCCTGGCAACAAGCTCACAACAAGTTCAGGGAATAAATGCCACCTACCTATGCTATCTCAATGGCAATGCCCTTTTTGTTTGCACCTCCAACAGCATGGTAGCGTGACGAGCCAGACCCACATCAAGATGTAGGGTCTGGAACTTACCATAGGCAGTGCTCAATCCGAGGTGGGATAAACGGTTGTCTTTCAAATTTCCTCTGCACGCAATAGGATAGTGCTACAACCGGCTACAACTCATGAGTCCCATACATTTTCCCACCAGCGGAGCTAGATGGCTAGTTGATCAAACTTTTGCTAATTTAAAAAAAGCTTAACTCGAGTCGGAAATGTGTTATTACATGTGTTATTAACCACTAGGTTCATTTTGCGCCGGAATTGTCCTTTTTGGATATTTTTGGATATAAAAAAAGATATTTTTTGAGTTGTCTAATTGGTGCCATATTTCCCAAAAGGACTTTGGAATGTATCAATGGCCTTCTTAAACTTTTTACCTCTGAGATTTGTTGTATTAGAGTATTTCATGCATATATCCTGATTTAAGCATCTGAAAGTCCTCTTAGGTCATGGTTGAAGCACTCATAGTCAAACCACTTTTCCCCTGAGCATTTTTTTGTCTAGCTTTCCTTCTTCTTTATGACACCTGACATATGGGCTATCTTAATGAATATTTTAGCTAGTTCTTCAGCAGCTGAATCTACACTAGCTTTTTCATCTGTGAAGTTAGAATATAAAAGAAGTGAATAACATGTTTTCTATATTGCTAAATGCAGTTTCATAATCAACTCTTTCCATTTATATCTTTATGTAATGGAGAATAGCATTTCTCTCTCTCTCTCTCTCTCTCTCTCTCTCTCTCTCTCTCTCTCTCCCCATACAAATCTCTCTGAATGCAACATGCCCACTGAATGCAACATATCCACTGCAGCAGCAGCATCGGTGGCAAACACAGCCGAACAGGTGCACCAAACTAAACTATAGACAAACAAATTAACAGAATAACCCTAGAGTCAGTGAGAGCAGAAAGGTTGGAGCAGGGAAAACTCCACTAAAAGGGGAACAAGGAAGGGGCAAATGTCTGGATGAACAAGTACAGGGACCCCACATTGATAAATGCTCATTACAAAGTAGCTCAAGTCAATCGGTTGAAGTACAGCAGCGTGTTGAGCCCAAACAGGGAGACTACACTGGTGCACAACTGATCTGCAGCTGCAGAACAACAGCGGCAAATCAAGCAAGTGGGCAGAAGCCAACGGTTAAATGGCCTGGGGCCTCTGAGGTTAAGGAATGGAGTTCCATCAATGTTGATTTAAAAGGAGTTTTGGATGGATTGACAGATACAGCAGAGAATAAATTGAATCAAATGGGTGAGGGCATCTACAATTATGACATGGAAATATATGGAACCTGTCTCAGAGGTAGGAAGCAGAGGCAAAGTCAGCTCAAGTCAAGACGCCAAGTTGAACAAAGATTTGTTCAGGAGAGGAGGTAGCTGAAGAAGCAGCGGAAAAGGGCAAATGAAGAACAGAGAGCTGAAGAGGACTCTTGCTACGCTGAGGAGGGTGGAGCTCCTCAGATGAAAAAGGAAGAAAAAAGAGCCTTCTACAAGGATCCCCCTAAGTTTGTGAAGTCATTATTCACCAAGAAGAACAAAGGACGTTTAAGGTTTGAACGAAGTGACCATGGAGGACTATCTGCAACAGGTACATACAGATGATCAGAGGCATACTGATGTTGTGCTACCCACATATATTCCTCCTTAAGGAGATCCGGGTACCTTCTTTGCCCATATAAGGAGACTGGGGCAAAGATAGCATCTTTGGGTCCTTTTTGTAGGCGAACTTCAGAGGTCTATTGGAGAGATAGGTTCACAATTGGACAAAGCCCCGCTGAGGTGCAAGAGGCTGTGGAGTGTGCACAGGCCACAAGGTTGGTATCCTATTTGAAGTCAAATAGTTTAATAGGTGTTTTAATGCAGAAGGCAGGAATCCCACAATTTTCCAGATCTTTGGAACATAGTAGCATGATTTGACATCAGATGCAGATCGCCAGGGCAAAAGGCTGAGACATCATTGTGGCTTTTTTGGATCTTGCCCATGATTCTGAATCTGTGGATGCGCTAGGATGGAAGGTACTCATCCACTTTCAGATCCCTGAGAAGATTCCGGATTTAGTGGAAAACAGGGACTCATGTGGATTCAACACTGTAGAGAGTTTCGTGTACCGTACCAAACAGTGTAGCTCTGCAGTT
>NC_055979.1:15654111-15746611 GCF_018492685.1 Alosa sapidissima | reverse complement strand
TTGCAGCCATTAAACTCTTAATGCTATGCTTAGAGCTACATAATGATTTTTATGCATCTATTGATCACTCCAACACCCTTGTCAGCACAGATGCTGGCCTTACAGAGGGTTATTTTACTCCCATTGAAGTATGCATAAGTGTACGTTTCAAACCCAATACAAACCAAAGCATATGTTTGTGCCGTACTGGCTTAAGATTAACCTGAAGAGGCTTCAAAGAGTCAGTGCCACAACACCTGCATTGACCGTTTCAAGAGAGTTCCAATTTTAGCATTGTTGTTCCCACAATTCTTCCGTTTTAACATTCCATATGTTATATGAAGCGGAAGTAGATTGGGAACAAAATAGAACGTTCAAGTATCGTTTTTTTTTTCTTGCTGAAAGGGTCTATACAGATGGAGCCTGTTCATCACTATACAGATGGAGCCTGAAGACCACTTCATTTATTCCATGTCACACAGTATAATATAACATAAGTAACATATGACATAAGTAAAACATATGAAGACTATATATAGCACCTGCAACTGTGTTTCAAGAATCTTCGATCTGATTATCAATTCAGCATTTTAAATTATCTATTTCGGTCATAAATACCTGTAGATCAGTTCCAACAGATATGTCACAATGATATTGTGACTGATAGTATTCTTGCAGGCCTACATCCATGATCTCCTGAGTCTGGGCAGCGGACTGTTCTAACAGACCTCTGGTATCTCACCAATCTGTATACATGATACTATCACTTAACTACAACTTAACGTCAACAACAATCTTTCTATGAACTGTTTGAAAAGAGCATTTGCTTGTTCCCTTAGTATCCTAACTGCATGTGATGCAAGCGAGCGAGAATTTAGACATTGTTTGGAATTGGAATGTCCTCACTGCATGTGATGAGATACTGTCCTGTGCACCGTGATGCAGCGCAACGCTTCGAGCAGAACTTTTGTCGGACGTCCTGTCTTCTTTCTGTTGCTCACGTTGTTCTGCTATGAACGTGACAAAATGTGTCTGGACTCAGTGTGGACAAAGAGCATCCAATGCTGCACGACAGTTGGACGCATGCAGTTATGATAAGCTATTAGAAGGGTGCATCTCAAATAATTTGAATATCATGGAACAGTCCATTGCTCTGCCCAGACGGAGAGATTAAAGGCTCAGGAAAACATTGCCGGTATTTTGACTTAATTAGCTGATCAGAGCTGTTCTTAGGTCAACATTTCTGTATTATAAATTCTTAATTCTAATATTTTGATATACTGGCTTTTTGATTTCCATGGGCTGTAAACTGTAATCATTAAGATTAGAATAATCAAGATTAAAACAAAAAAAGGCTTCGAATATTTCACTTTGTGTGTGAATAAATCTAAATTATATGAATGTTTCACTTTTAAAATAATAATAATTTACGGGGGAAATGTAATTCTTTCCTGGTAATTGTTCTGAGATGCACCTGTCCTGTACACAGATTCTTTATCATGATCATGGGTTTCCTGTTACAGCATGTGTTACGATGGTGTTTTTGAGTTTTGCCATTTTAATTGGCAATTGTGTCAGAAAATCAGAGGAAACTATAATTACCAACCAGGTGATCTTTCACTTGATGATCATTTATCAATCTCAAAGCGAATTGGCCACATCTCTCTTTACAAGCCTGTGCGCAAAGCCATTCCAGTGTGTGTGTGTGTGTGTGCGTGTGTGTGTGTGTGTGTGTGTGTGTGTGTCTGAGGGAGAGAGAGAGAAAGAGAGAAGGAGAGAGAGGGAAAGAGAGGGAGACGAACACAAACACTGCATCACCATCATCACCCACTGAAAGCCCTTTAAGTATGTGGTTTTGACACCACCACAATACCAAAGCTAACCACCCCCTCAGTGCATCCTTTAGACAAGCCCAGACACGGGCACCGCTGAACAGGAGTGTATTTCAATTCCAAGGAGCTGCAGGAAACCAAGGGTCAGTAAGGGGTTGGGGGGGTGGGAGGGCTCTGGAATAGTCACTTCAGTACACTACACATCAGTACATTATGCAAGCCGTTCACATTTCCAACGGATTCACCATTTACCAGGTGCCAGGTTAATGACATTTTGATGGGACAGTTAAAGTCAGCAAACTGCTATGATGGTGTGTGTGTGTGTGTGTGAGTGTGTGTGTGTGTGTGTGTGTGTCACTGTGAGTGTGTGTGGGTGCGTACAGGTATGTGTGTCACAATGTGTGGTGTATGTTTAAGTGAATGTGTGTATGTGTGTGTTCACGCACGCACTTGCTCTCATTCCACTAATGCCTGCACAATTATTGCACCTCAGCAGAACTGAGCTCGTTAAAACTGTCCATGACTATGAAATGCCACCGACTGCTTTCAGTTATTTTATTAATATAATATATTAATAACATATTAAGGAATATTATAGCATAAGGCATAATCCAGCTCCCTTAAACGTTACTGCAAACCCAATCTATTCCTTTACATATGAGAATGTACAAACCATACAAAACTCCTCAATGTACAGTGAATTAAAATAAATCTTCTTAATCTGAAGACATGTTGTCCTCAGATAATTGCATCACACAAATCTGCTTAGTTTTTACTTTAAAATGAACAATTTCTATTTAATACTGGTTCAAATTAATAGCACTGGTGCAACCAATACTGAAAGGTCTGAGAACAAACTAAACACATCTCAAAACACATCTCAATCAATCAGTGATAGGTGCAGTGGGACCAGAGAACAGAACCACACAGAATCAAAAAGTACTGATCCACAGAGAGTTCACTTACCCAGCGCAGCGACATGGCTGGATGTGTTTATGTGAATGTGTGTGTGTGTGTGTGTGTGTGTGTGTGTGCGTGTGTGTTGGGGGCTGGAGGGTGAATCTAAGCACCAGATGTACGTTCAGAGCAGTGGAGACACACCTCTCTACAAGTTCCCGTTTTTTTTTTTTTTTTACCATACTGGTCAGGAAGGCTGTCAGACACAGAGCCCCTGACTTGCTTCCTGAGGACACGAGGAGAGGAGAGGATAGGATAAGAGTACACACACATACACAAACACACACACACACACACACACACACACACTCTAAAGAAATAAAGATAGAGAGAGATAGAGAGAGAAAGAGAGGGAGAGAGATACAGAGTGAGATGGGACATATACAGTCTCTCTTACAGACACACACACACCATAATGATTCTAAGCGCAAAACGGTTGCTTATGGACTTACGGTTGCCCCCCCCACCCCCCCCACACACACACACATCACATTATGCAGTCCAGCCCCAGCAAAGGTCAAAGTTTAGCTCCTGCCTGATAGAAACATTCCACCTTACATCAGACACACACACACACACACACACACACGCACACACACACACAGAGCCCAGCAGATTTTCCAAACTCTTTGCCAACCTGCAGACTGGAACAAAAACAGAATTTATGCAAAACACCAATATAATCTCAGGTGGGCCTGGCTGTCATTGAAATGAACACAACACTCAGCAATGCACTGCACTGAACACAGGGAACAGGTTTGGGCACGGGCATGATAGTTTAAATGTTGTTCATACCGAGCTGCTCCTCCAAGTATTTAACTACCTCACTGGCCAAAGATTAGGCAGCAATAAGGGACACCCATGTTGTTAGAACAACACATCCAGGTCAGCAATGGAATTAGATGTCTAATCTTAGTCTTTTTGCAAGAACCTCAACAAAATGTTTCATCATCATTCTAAGAATGACAAAACCTTTTCATTAGGGTGGCAACTGAGATAAGAAATATGAGTAACAAAATGCATCTGAATATGTCATTAATATTTTTCATATACTGAAGGTACTTACATAATGTATTGCTGATACAGGAGTATAAAAAGGCTGAACATACTTATCTGGTGAGGGGGGATTATTACTGTGCTCAAACACTAATAGTTATCTTTTTAGTAGAAATGTTGGAATCGGTTATTGGTATGGGCAAGTGCACAAATCTAAATCTCTGTTTGAAAGAAATTCCCTTAAATTTCCCCTTGGGGATCAATAAAGTATCTATCTATCTATCTATATATCTAGAAATGCTAAATCCCTAGTCATTATGCACATGTTCCAAAAACATCACCGCTGGTCACACCATCATTATGGCCCATTTTTCCAAAACTAGTGACGCCAGAGACCAGAGGAAGCGGCACTGGAATGCAACTTTCCAACACTCACACACACACACACACACACACACACACACACACACACACACACACATACACACACTCACATACTCACACTCACACACACACACACACACACACACACACACACACAAACACACGCATGCACGCACGCACGCACACATATATAGACACACAGACGCACACACACACACACACACACACACACACACACACACACACAGAAACACAGACACGCACTCACACTTACACACACACACGCACACACACACATACAAAATGTGCATGCACACACACACACACACGCGCACACACACACACACACACACACACATGCAGACATGCACCCACATGCACGCACACACGAATACACATCACCCTTAGCAAAGCTCTCGATTCCTGGGATTTTGCCAGGGAACAGCAGCCATGGTGTTGTGCTGCTCTTTGAGCGAGGTAGGCCGGCTCAGCCTAGGGTGATTGAAACTAAATTGGACAGTAGAGCTGCCTCACGAGGGACCCTGAGGAGAGCTCAGCGCTGAGAGGTTAGGCCATCTTCCAAAAGCCAAGTCTCAGCACGCTCTTTTCCCACAGGAACCTGAACCCTACACTCCAGAAGAACTACTCTACCTGAACCCTTAACCAGAACTTGAACCTTAATGGAGGAGCCAGGTCTTGATAGCCTTCAGTAAATACTGCTATCACTGTCCTTGTTTTGGATTTTGACATTATCCATTTTTTAAACTTTCAAAACATAAAACTGCAAAAAAAATACAAAGGGGTGCACTGGATTTATCTCAAGATAAGATTCAGTTATGTTGTTTTCATAATCGTTGTAAGTCATAAATGAAATTGGAAGTTGATTTTGATTAATTGCACAAGTACACGCTGAGTCCATCATCACAGGCATAGAGAAATGATTTACGTTATTATTAATTATTAATGTAACTATACATTCGTTATGTAATGAGGTGCATGCATGTCTCCGTCTCAGGCATAACACAACTCACATTTATGTAAAACACACTGCAGAGAGAATGTCACACAACACATTCAAAACTGTATGCGTAAGAGAGGGGAAAAAACACACACAAAAAAGTACAGACATCGACACACCCATCATATCATGTGCGCATACATATCTACAATAGCACACAGACAAACACACACATCCTCTCTCTCTCACTTGTTCTCTCTCTTTCACACACACACACACATACACACACACACACACACACACACACAAACACCCACACGTACACACACACACACGCAGCGTGCAGGTACAAGCAGCGTGACTTTGAGCTGTCCGTGGTGCGGAGGGTAAGCGCGGGCTCTCCTGGGACGACTTGTCCTCTCTGGCCCCGTTTAGTTTGTGTCTCTGAGGGCTATGGAGATTAATGAAGCCGCGGTGACACACGCAGACCCCTCAGCACACACACACACACACACACACACACACACACACACACACACACAGACACATACACACACTCTTCTCCTGTTCTGTTCTTCAATGTAAAGACACTCACCTTTAACTACACTCCTCAACACACACACACTGTTCACCAAATCTTGCAGAGTGGAAGCAACTTTTTGTTCTTGGTGTGAAGCACAAAATGTACCGGTACTTTTCTCAAGTTGAGAATTGTACTCTATTCCTGATTATGTTGTTTGCTTGTTTCTGGCAGAGTACTCTTGTCCGACCCATTATCATGAGCACACTATTGCAGCACGGCAATTACCTGCTCCCTCAACACAGCGTCCTTTTAGTATCCTATTCCACCCTTACACCTCCAACCTGCATTTCTACACATTTCAGCAAACCATTAATTGATGACATGGGAAAATAACTGACAGATTAATCACAAATAAAGATAATTAGTTAACTCTCCACTCATCAGGAGTTAACTAATGATGAGTTAATGATGAGTTAGAGTTGACTAACTATGTTAATACTCAATTCACTCCAGCTATGTGCCTAGGCTGTGAAACCCCCTAAGACACTCTCATTGGGACTGCTATTCTTCATGATGTAGAACAGGAGACGATTTACTCTAATAAAGCACTGCATTTGACTGGTTTATTGCTATGATTCCCCAGGTCCTGGACAATATTGCATTTTACACACACACACACACACACACACACACACACACACACACACACACACATACATACACACACACACACACACACTCTCTCTCTCTCTCTCTCTCTCACCCACACACACATGCACACTGGCATTTATTTCTCTAGATATCTATTCATGTAGACATTTCTCTTCTCAGCACTCTTCTCATCTTGTGTCCGCATGCTGCAATAGACTCTGCTTGAAGCAGAGATATAGAAAATCTGGAGAATCTGTCAAGGTCAAAATATACCATCACTATCCACAGCATATGCCCTTCACGTGAGACAAAAGATACCACATCCTTTCAATCCACATCACAATCTCCACCCACAAGGACACATTTAATCACTGTGCAAGCATTGTATTCTGTCTTTGTTCTTGATTTCCCCCCTGGCTAAATTCTGGTCTTTGTACACTGCTGCTTGATTTAAGGCAGGTGTGGGAATGTGGTCTCGGCGTTTACACGCTGCTGTCATCTATCGTTAGCAGAGCTCTCCGCTAGGGTGGAGGCATGGGGATTTTCTGAGGGATTAAGTATATGACCCTAACCTTTAATCCCACGCAGGACAATCTGAAGAAATGGCTATCAATGTTTGTGTCATTTCTTCAAGTAGGAATGATACTGCCATTTTACTGCCATTCTACTGAAGTGACAAACAACTCTATTGATACTCTAATTAACTGACACTGTAGCAAGGCCAAAAGGATAAGCAAATAACCATTTTTTTTTTTTGGATTGTTGTATTATTAACACATTTTGAACACAATGATATTGTACCAGTGGTTGAAACTGAAGGACTAGAACATCCGGGAGACAAATTAGGGGAAATCACGATTAATTTGTAATGGAGGTTGGAATCCATAACACAAAATAACAAGAGGAGCATTATATGTGAGACATAAATTACGGTAATCACACATGATAAAATTATACCATACAGACAAAAAAAATCTCTAGTAAATGACCTCTGTGACACAGGTCACAGGCCATTCATGACACTACAGTTGTCATGTCTCTTTTATCACATACAAGTAGCTGAGTGTTTCAAAAGGTTCACGAGTCCCAAAAATAGCCTGCGTCATTCACAGCAGATGTATTTCCGAGCAGCAGAGAGCCCATCAGTATCTGCATACTGGGGTCCCCCTCCCCAACTCCAACATCCCCATCTTGTGGTCAATGGAGGGCTATTCGCCTCTTCAGCAGCTTCACACTGCGCTCTACCAACCAACACAGTGTTGGATACTCAGCACTGCGTCAGATTTCAATAATGCCCTTCCTCTTCGCCTCCGATTGGTCAGTTCTGGGTTACCTCAGAATCGGCGAGGAGGAGGGGAGGGTGGCACCACACAGTTTAACTAACCCCCTGTGGAACAGAAAATTATATTAACAGCGTAATTACTGATGGTGACAGCTATCCCCTGACAACTAGGGCAGCGGTGGAGTCATTTAGCGGAAGACTGAAGGGGCGAGTGAATCAGTGGAATTCGCTAAGGATGATGGGTAGTTGGATGCCTGCAGGTAAGGTGTAACCTAGACAAGCCAAACTGCACAGGAAGTCTTCTCAGATGCACTGCAATGCTTTTATTTTGTGTGCGTGTGTGTGTGTGTGTGTGCATGTGTGTGTGTGTGTGTGTATGTGTGTGTGTGTGTGTGTGTGTGTGTGTGTGTGTGTGTGTGTGTGTGTGTGTGCGTGTGTGTGTGTGTGTGCGTGTGTGTGTGTGTGTGTGTGTGTGTGTGTGTGTGTGTGTGTGTGTGTGTGTGTGTGTTTGTTTGTTTACAAACTGTCCCTCTGGCTATTAAGTGATACCTTAGCCTCAATGGGAAATGTTTAGGGGTAAGTCCACACGAGTCTGGGTAAAACAAAGATGTGGAGACCTAAGAGCTGTATTCCAAGGCATGCTGTGACAGGTTTAAAAACTGATATTATCCAGTCCTTAGGCTTAATTCAGCCTAACTCAATTCAATCTTTATTTCAGACTCACAGGAGGGTCCATAGCACGTAGAATAATTAAATAAATGGAGTAGAATAAAACAAAATAAAATAATCATCTCATAGCATTAGTAAAAGTGAAATATACATCAATCAATCAATCAGTCAGTCTACAGTAGCTTCTCTCGCCAGGGTTTTGTCAGCCTGGGTGAGTACCACACACAGCTCTTTCTAGGGCTGGTTAAGGCCTCTATGACACTGTTCAAAGATTTGTCCAGGTGACATATGAACTTATAAGATTTCTGAGGATTTCCTTCCTATGTAGGCACACCGGAGAACACAAATAGAGATGGCTGGCACTACACCATCTAGGCACCAGGAGCAGTAACCTCATAGCGTCATTATTAGCCACAATGAGCCTTCTTAAGCTACCTATCTTGTAACTACGCCAAAGATGAGCATGTGTATACATGGGTGTACATAGCACTATAAATGAGGAGCATTTCACACTAACAGAGCACACACGATACTGAACTTGTAAAAAAGCATATTGGCCTGAGCATACAACTTACGGCGCTAACGATATACAGTATATCTCTGTCATCACTCAAATCATCAGTAGGAATATGACAACTCCGGGCGCGTAACTGAAGCATTCTATTTCTAACTGAAGACTGGTCTATTTTTTACAAACGTACGCGCCGCTATCACGTCTGGTGTAGCTACTTCCATTGAGTATAGTGGAAGCTAATTGTTGCAGCAGACACAACGCGAACGGAGTGCTTCTGTTATCCGCCTGTAGCTTCCCTGTAATGTCATAGTCTACTCTATGCCATATTGTGAGCAGACTTTCAATCATTGTTGTAGACCAGCACTACAGTACATGGGCTAAGAATGACCAGATCATCTGCATACATGAGATGATTAATGGCATAATTCCCAACCAGACAGCCACAACAATTGTTACAACAATTCAGTTGATTTGATAGATCATCCATTTATACACATTTAATAATAATAATACAGGAGACAAAATTCCACCTTGACGAACACCATTATCTACATCAGTGTTTCTCAACCACTGGTTGTCCGCAAGCTATCCCAAGTGGTCCGTGAGCAGACGTAGTAAAATATAATATAGATGAGTTGTTTCCAACTTGTATGTAATTCAAACAGTTCTGCAACACTTCCTATGTAAGCTACGCCAGTTAAAATCATATGAATCCTCTGATACAATAAGCAAGGTGCAAAGACAATGAGCAAGGTGGTTCAGTGAGTAGGCCTATTGTGTAATATACTGTTTGTTATCTACTCTTTTAGCTAGGTGGTCCATGAGGTTTTTTTTATTGGTTAGGTGGTCCTTGATCTGAAAAAGTTTGAGAAACACTGATCTACATGAAAAGGGGTGGATAGAGCACTTCCCCATTTAACCTCCAAAGTCTGATGGGCATACCAGAAAACTATTCTAAGTATGTATCTTGGGACCCCTCTCCCAAGCAGTTTGAAAAATAATTGTTCATGATTTCTCCGATCAAAAGCCTTAGATGCATCTGCAGATGGCCTATTCTATTCTACTCAGATCACAAACACACATTTAGATTATTCCTGAATTGATAGACAAAACTGCAGAACAACAGCCCTAAAACACAGTGGCCCCAACCACCTATTATGGAGACATCAGTGGCCATGTTTGTGGTCAGAAGACCCTTCAAGAGATCATGATACCACCTTTGTTTTGTTCCAACACTATTGTTTTCGGCTTCAAAAAAAGCAACAACAGCTGTCTGTGATACATCAACAACACCCATTTTGTCTCCATTTTTCCCTGTTGCTCTGATTTCCCCCCAACAGAACCCAGCAGTACCGTGTCAAGCTCTGCCGACTTCGGAGGGGGGGTGGCTGGTTGAACATTAGCACCTGGCACACACACCGCTGCACTATACAGGTCCAACTGGGCCCTACTTGGCTCGACCCGCGGGCCCGTTTCTGGCAGCCGGCACTCCAGAGCCTCGCTGGCGCTATCAGACATACACATACACACCCATACACACACGAACATACACACAAACACACACATACACGCGCGTACACACACACGCATACACACGCACACACACATACACAGACACACACGCATATACACACACACACACGCACACACACACGCACACACACATACACACACACAAACGCACACACACACACACACACACACAAACACACAGAAACACGCATGCATACACACACACACATTTATAAACAAATACACACACACACATAGAGACTATTAGAGAAATATACACACATATACACACAAACACACACACACACACACGCGCGCACATACACACACACACACACACACACACACACACACACACACACACACACACACACACACACACACACACACACTCTGGCAGCAGTCCAAATCTCAGGGATGATAAATGCACCACACTCTCCTCCTTGACATATTCCATTAAAACAAAACAGGGCCTTATTTCCAGCCGGCAGGCACAAGCCTCATCTCCCCTGCTTTTTTTTGAGCATTAATATTGGTGGCGAGACATACTGTACAGTAAATTACTTCGTCAGAATGCACTGAATGTCTGTGTTTACGTTTTTTTAAGTGTTCTTTATTTTCCGTTTGTTTGTATTTCAAAATGCCTATGCCAAGAGGAACACCACAAGGGTTCTCTGTGTTTGCTTGGGTCAAACTGCATCTCTGACAGAGTGCTGGATGTCACTGTCATTGTCATTGTCTGTGGAGACACATACAATAAACCAGATATATGGTGATTGGACAAATCAGAGAAACCACTGCCCTGCAAATCCACTGTTCTTATCTGCAGGTGTGACAACAGGGAAAATCTATGGAATGTAAAAAACAGCTTAACTGTAGTATATGGTAATACTCCCTTGACCTACAATGCTGGTCATATGAAATGTCTTATTGCATCAGGCTATACAGTTCTTTAGACGATTCCAAACCATCTTTGCTGGGCAAATACTGACTGAGGTTGACAGATACTATGTTATCAGTGAGAGTTATATTGTATATTCCTTTAGGGCTAAATGCAATGACTATGACAACCCGAGATTGAGATTAAGACAACCGGCTAGGCATTGCATACAAAGAATGTCATCAATATTTACAAACGCAAAGATGGTCTATAAGACACTGCCTGCCTAGCCATTTGCATGGGCTCAACTAATAAGGCTATTAAAAATAAATGTATTATTATTATTATTATTATTATTATTATTAATAGGGTCACTCTCAAATAACAGGACTTATCAAAAGAAAAACCTTTTGGTGGCCTGACCACAAACAATTCACATTAGCCTTTATGTCACATCACTTTCGTACAGATTCTTACCATCATCATCCCATTTCTTTGGAATGAAGTTTCAAGGAAATAGAGGGGGAGAATTGATGGGAAAGTAGGTAATTTAATAAGCATCAATTGCCCTGTCTGAATGGGGCCAGACTTGCCTGATGACAGGAGGAGCATGTTCAGACATTGCTGAATGTAAACAAGCACTTCTCCACCAACATTCGCAATCTCCTCTGTGACATTTCAGAACCGCTAAGCAACCAATCAGAGCCCAAAACATATAGAGACGGAGAAGATTCACCAGAGAAAATTCCTGAATTTCCCCTTGGGGATCAATCTATCTATAATCAATCAAAGTATCTATCTATCTACCTATCTATCTATCTATCTATCTATCTATCTATCTATCTACAGTATCTATCTATCTATCTATCTATCTAGAGCACACCGAGATGGCTTTTAGTTGTATTTTATTATGGTGCACAGCAATAGACTAACGTTTCGACACTTCTTCGTCTTCATCAGAGTCCATGATCAGTCCTCTCCCTTGAAGCACCAGATGTGCACGGAAGAAAGTGAGGTGGAGCCACAGTACCTTTGTTGACCCAAAACATATATCCGAGCCTCCAACAAGTGTGTCTCTGATTGGTCAACAGTAGATGCCGTCATCAACAATGAAAGCCATCTGATATCAGACATGTTTCAATAATTAAGATAAATGTGACAGCATGCTGATATGAAACTGTGGAGCAGTTTCATATGATACATAAAGTATCTGCAAAATTAAGCAAATTAAAAGATCTTATCACATTACAGTATACATCCATTGCAAATGGATAACTTTATAGATAACTTTTCTTTATAGATAATCAGTGACATTCCTAACCAGAATATGAAGCCGGCGCACAAATTGCCCACACATCCAGTGGTATACTATTTTCTTGCCATCTATTGGCCAGGTGAAGCCTGATACCCACAGTATTCACCATAAGGACATGGGTTGAATGGGGTTAACCCAGATTTGGCGTTCTGTGGCAGGAAGTCTCTTCAGGAGAGTGAGCCGGAGTTCCTTTATCCCAACTGGGTCAAATGGAACAAGGATGGTCCCTCTCTCCCAGGCAAATGTGCTCTTTTGTGCTCCTGTGGACAACGGGGGTGCCACGGGTCCAATGCCAACAAGGAGAGAGAAGAGGTATCAGGTAAGAGGCAGACAAGTGGGGGTGGGGGGTGTAGTCACCAGGGCAACAGCACAACAGAGGCTACACTGTTTCCTTGGAGCCGTCCGGAGAGAGGAATGTGGCAAGGGATTGTGGGAAAGTTACACTTCTGCACATTCCCTATCAGATAATTACAAAATCTGCAGAGTTGGAGGGGGGAGGTGAGTGGTGGGGTGGGGTGTTGGGGTGTAGTCCCTCCCTGCCAGAAGCCTGTCACCTTGGTGATACATAGCACAGGAACAGGAGAACTGAGATCAGAAGTGCAAGCATCTTAAGGAATGCAAATAAATCTGTCTATCTATCTATCTATCTATCTATCTATCTATCTATCTATCCATCTATCTATCTATCTATCCATCTATCTATCTATCTATCCATCTATCCATCTATCTATCTATTTGTTTTTCTTTCACATGATACCTTCGTTTGCGACACTGGTAGGATGGAGTTGAAGAACAAGGCAACACCTGTGAGCAAAACATGCTGCTAATAGAGAACATGAACAAAAAATCCCTCTATCCAACATCAGCCAACATCTGACCACCATTTCTACAACCACTGCCATTAATATCCATTTGTCACACGTCATTTTTTCAACTCTTCCCACATTAATTCGTCAATGCCATGGCCGTCTCTCTAGGCTTTAGGAAAGGTCTCACTCGTCCTCGTTTAGGAAAGGTCTCACTCGTACAAAGTCCTCGTCACCTTATGAGACTCTGTTCCCTGCTCTCCAAGTCAGAAGATGACTGGAATATGGATGGATGGATCCCTGGAACATATGGAACATAGCACTCTCAGGGGATAGAGAGAGAGAGAGAGAAAGCGAGAGAGAGAGAGAGAGAGAGAGAGAGAGAGAGAGAGACGAGGGCAGTAACTTGTTTCCTTATCTCTGGAACCTGTCAAAGGTCCACACGTGTGTTATCAGAGTGAGCAAGGCCCAGACTTGCCAGCATTGATAACCAAACACCAGGAGCAGGGATCTGCATATACGCTGCTTCAAACGCCTGATAACCTTGGGAATTTTAGCAGTCGTGGCATTATTGTAAAAATGAACTACAGACATGAACTGAATATGGTGAACATGAGCTTGTGCATGAATCAGTGTTTGCATGAATCAGTGTTTCATCCTTTCAGTGGCAAAACAAAAAGTGAAAGTATAAAGCTTAAATGAAAGAATAAATGTTGCTGGGTTTTTCCGGGTCTTTTCCATAATGATTCTTTATTCTTACCCTGCTTTTTGTAGTTTTGCTAAATAAGTGCCTATTTTTGTTTGTTGTGAATTTGAGCTTTAAAATGCACAATGTCAGCTTGTGCATTTATTACTAAAAGCTAAACTTCCAGACCTTTTTCAGGCTTCCATCCAAAAATATGTTTTATACTTTTCCAGGTCTGGAAAGGATCATGATTTAAATGCTGTAGTTTTCCACTTTCTAGACCAGTGCAAGTATACCCTGATTGATGGATGGATGGATATGGATGGATGGATGATGGTTTGATGATGGACTGATGGATACTGATCAATGCACAAACACACAGAGAGACACACACACAGACACACACACACACACACACACACAGAGAGAGAGGCCTACATCAACCTTAATCTATAATGTTTAGATTTTAAAGTGATAAGTTGAAGTCTGCTCTTGGAAACATTACCTATTACATCTCATAATTACAATGTTTACCTGCTCACTGTTCACAAAAACACGAATGGGAAAGTGTACAGTAAATGTTATATTACACTTTGAAAATATGTGTCTAATACAGTATGTGTGTATTTGTTACGCCTGGGTGACTGACATTCCCTGCAGGCTGACATTCTCTTTTTTAAAAAAAAAAATACTCAACGTTGCCACTGTACTGAATCCCTATGAGACCAAGGAGGTCAAACATGTGACTTTACAGCCAATCAATTCGCATCCTCATCCCCCTCAAAGAGCTTACCCATGCCTCATTACACCGTTTAAACCAGAACAGGCTCAAAGATCACATCCAAACAATGTTAGCAGATTACTTAAACTAAGATATTTGGGAAAATGGAAACTTGTTACGCACGGTGGCAGCCAGATTTGCCAAAGAAGCGACTTGAAACGTTATAAATTACAATAAGCCTCCCCTCCACATAACTTCATCATTTTTTCATTTGCAAGCATTCACTGTTCAAAATAATCGTCCATAGCAAAACAATAATCAATCGGCAGAATATTGTGCAATAACATACAATGGGTCAAAGAACCGTTTCAAACGTCAAAAAGAGATCTGCAGTTGAAAACATAATGCATTAACGATGACATTTAGGCTACTCCAAATAACACTTGACAGTCTTAACAGTTCATGCCTGGCAGGCTCCAAGCCAGTTAGCCTGACAATTAGTGTGGTCAGAGTCAGACATCTAACGCTTTACATTATGTCCTGCTAGTGAGGAGGGACCCAAGATAGGAAGTCGCTTTTTACCTTGGCTAAAAGTCTCTCTTCTTCTTTCGCTCTTTCTTCTTTCGTTTTGCCATCTTCATAATGGACAGGCATCTGCAGACAGTCGTCCTCACAGCAAATAAAACTCACAGTACATCCCATCCGGGCGGAACGGTACAGTTTCCCTTATGCAGACCCATTCAAACGCAGTAGCCTAAATCATAAAACGGAGCTCAGTTGAACTCCTTCTAGATCTCCTTCCTCGCAGGTAAGGTAACACGGTGGCACGGTTGAGGTCGTGTGTTGATAACTTGAGATGCAAGTGTTTTTTTTTTTTTTTCAGCTTCAGCACCGCGCTTGAACAAGCAGGCAGTTGTGACTACGTTTCAGTGTTCCATTTATACGAAACATTTCGGATTTACCTTCCTTTCCCGCTGCTCAGGAAGGGGCCGGGTTATGGGAGTACTTTAAAACACGAGAATAAGAATCTGATATGTAATTGAACTCCTGTTCTGTCGCCCCCTCAACTATAATAACTACACAGCACTGGTTGCTCAAGTCGGTTCCAAAAACACCTATTGGCATTTGGCACCATGTGATCTGTAATTAAATATATATGTATCTAAACATTACAGTCATTAAAAAGAATAAATTAACAGAAAAAATAGGGAATATGTATCCTTAGGACAACAGCTCTGAGCCTCCACCATGGTGTGGAATATTGATCTCTTAAAGGCCACAACAGAAGTGTTTTGCCTGGTCCACTGAACAACAGATTCTTGTCATCTCATAAAATAGAAATTATGGACTGAGAGATTAGATAAAATACATAGACAACAAAGGGGGCTTTTAAAGGTCTTCAAACTGGAATTGTGAATAAGTCAGTGCTGTAAAGCCCTTCATAAAATGTATAATCTCTCTCTCTCTCTGTCTTATTCTAAGCCCCTACCATTATGAGGTTAATGTTTGACGGCATATTTTCTGGTCACTCAAACACACACACAGAGAGAGAGAGAGAGAGAGAGAGAGAGAGAGAGAGAGAGAGAGAGAGAGAGAGAGAGAGAGAGACTGTGTGCAAAACAGCCTCATTGTCCAGGGAAATATTTGTATTACCTTTCTGAGTGTGTTGGGATTGTCCCCCCTGTACACACTGACAGTCCAAATGAATGAAGTTCCAGCAGTGTGTGGAGTAATGGGACTGTCACCATCTCTGTATATGAATCGCTGGGTGTGCACTCCAGGGCAGGGGGATGCACTTCTCTGCATCAGATGTTCCACTAGGGGAAATCACTGTTATGCAAACTGCACTAAAATATCAGATGTTTATGAAATTATGGGAAACTGCCAACCATGAATACAGTTGTTTTCACACTGCAGGTCGTACATATTATTTACTTATATAGCGTAGTCATATTTTGTCTTTATGTTTTTTTTTAAGTTGATTGCATGATGAACCCACTGATAAGGAAATGTTTAAGTGAAGACTTCCTTCCTAGAGGAAGTTGGCACATTGGCTATACTCGCCAGCCTACTCTTTTCATACAACACACACAGTTTGGGTTTTCTGTCTGGCTTTCTTTCTGTTTGCACTCTCTCCATCTCTCAGCAATGTTTCAATTTACTGGCACATTACAAAACAACATGTCTTCTTGTTTACATCAGCCCCTGTAGTTTGAATTGATTTTTCCATATTTTGAAATGATTAAGATAACTTGCACAGAAATTAACATTTGACTCTTCCATCCAAATCACAAATCCTGGTTTTCCATCTTCTCATGAAGTTCCCTCACAGGTAGTTACTGTTGCATTTAGAAAGTTTGTTGATGTCTTATTGTGCCCCATTTGTATGATTTATTACAGTATATTATATTAGTATGTTTACTATATGTTAGTTTATTATTTTCCCCATCTATCTCATTTACATACAATTGTGTCTAGATGTATAAAAATGGCACCACAAGACTGCACCTTTGGCAGTAATTCAGATATGCTTTCCTGTTTCATAGCAAACATAATGAGTTCACAGTAACTCCTCTTACCTTTCATAAAATTACAGCGAATTTGATACAACTTGCCAAAAGCTATGGCAGTTAAAGGTGAATATAACATTCAATGAAATTCACTGCACATTCATATGATTTAAATGCCACTTTTGTTTGACTTAAACCATAGCACATTACTGTAGGTTTATATAAACATATATAGCCATAAATATAAACCTTTAGAATGCTACAAACAAATATTAAAAGTGTTCCAGGACCTCAGAAGGAAACATGAAGCTGCCTCCTACAGATGCTGAAGCACTAGGTGCTTATGTGAGGAGCTTGTTGGCGATGAGCCCGCTTGTGTTTGTTCACTGCCTTGAGTGCTCCAACACTGGGATGTGTATGAAATGTGATTCGCATGGAGTGGCCAAGTCTGGTTTCCTGGCAGCAGAAGCAGGTCACGGCTGGCACCTTAGAGAGACTGATTCACACAGAGCCTGTATGCTCCATCACCCTCTACACTGCAATGGTGGGGCTTTTACATGTACAACCTGCAGCGATGAGCACCATCTGCAACATTTAGGAGTAACAAGTTTTGGTCTAAACCCAGCAAGCTAATTACCTAAAAGCTTTACTGTATAAACCTGGCACACACCAACAACAGTACAACTGACACTGGCAAAGGCTTACTAGCAGGCTAAATTTGCTTGCTTTTTCTGACATAGTTTGCGATGTTGTGCTATAAAAGCTTGTATTTTTTGCCTGTCCCAGCTTAGGTGGGTAGTAGGGTTGACAGGTGCATCTATCTGTCTTACACATCTCCATTTTTCATCAAGATAATTTGAGGATAACACCCACACTAGTTGTCTTTGAAATTGTGCATCAAAACAAGTGGCAAAATCCTGCATAGTGCTGTTTTGATCTGACCTTCAAAAGACTTAGTTCGAAGTCTATTGACTGTAGCTGCTGTCAAGACACCTGCGGTACATAAAAACAAATGGAATATGTGGGCTGGTGAGGAGATGGATGGCTATTGACTGTATTTGGAATTTCCAAGCACTATTACATTTTATTATGTGTGCACTGTACATATGCGCTTTGGAACATGTATAGACCCAGACCTATAAATGCTCACCTACCCACGCAGTTGATCCACATAATGCCAAAATGTCTGCACACACACACACACACACACACACACACACACACACACACACACACACAGGCACACACACGCTGGCACAGTTTTATGAAATGTCTGAACAGGTTTATAACAGGAACATGTTGTCACACAGATGTGTCACACAATACCTTTGTTCATCTGTTTATTTTTACTGTGTTGTAGTTTGGAAGCCATCTTCTCCCAGTAAGTGCCTATCTTCTCACTTCTTGTCTGTATCTCCCCTCTTAGCTGGATGCAGCATTCTATTCAATTCCCTGTTGATTCCACAAAGAACACATTCACATTAAAGGAAGAACAATACAACCCTCTTTCATTTGGTAAAAAAGATAGCCATCTTCTTCAGTATTATTCAGACACTGTGAAAAACGTTTGAATGACGTAGTGATGTTGTTATGTACTTTGGATGTAGATATGAGTGAATGAGTCACTGTAGCGCTCATGGTTCTACGCAAGCAGCCGTGAAACACTTGTGACACTTGAATCCAGTTAAAAAGAAATGTGTTATTTTACCGCACTTTTATCAGCGCTTCCCTCAATCATGTTATTTTGTTTATCCCACCTGTTTTTGGATGTGCAGTAAATGTATGACTCAATGTAAATCAACCATCAACACAGGCATCACATCCTGTTAACACCACATCATCACAACACTACATGGTGGCAGCAGGACAGGGGGTCACCTGATGCCTCCCGTCGCCCAGAGCGTGTTCAGCCATGTCAGGGGGCCAAGGGGGGCACAATGACACGGTCCGGCGGCGTCAAAGCCATTTGACCATGGGAAAAGGGCCTCAGCAGGAAGCTCATGTTTCACGGCTGCTTTTTCTCCCTGGTTGTAGAACCAGGAGCGCTACAGTGGCTCACTCACTCATATCTACATCATCTAAGTACATAACAACATCACTACATTTTTCAAACATTTTTCACAGTGTCTGAATAATACTGAAGATGACTATATTTTTGACCAAATGAAGGAGGGTTGTATTGTTCTTGTTTAAACAATGTGATGTTCTTTGTGGAATCAACGGGGGTGATTTGAATCCATCAATATGGGGACTGCTCCATCCAGCGGATGACTGCTCCATCCAGCGGAGAGGGCCTCACAGTGGAGGAGATGTGCCTGTAAGTTGATCCATCTCAAGCCCTCTGAAGGGGACTTCAGAGAGTGTCAGGTGGGGTTATGGAAGTCACAGTTTGTCTTCTCACAACTTTCCATCCGGGGGGGTGGGGGGCGCCCCATGGTCAATTGTCAGGAAGAGCAAAGGTCACCTGCAGCAGCTGAGGTCACACTACCATCAGGGACAACCAGCATCCAAGCTCTTCCACTCGAGCATGGAGAGAAAGCTCAGGTTGACGCCTGCAATGGAGATTGGGCAGAGAAGGAAACTTCTGGAAACAAATCCTCTCCTTGTTCTTCCACGTTTCCAGTGCACTTATACTCCCATTCAGCATGTTTAAAGCTACTTTAAGGTGGATTGAGCTATTTGTCAGTTGTTACTTTCAATGGCCATTGGCCAATACCATTGTTTGGCTTCTATTATCTAAGTGTTTGCTAAATGGAAAAACTGGAAATTGAGACTGTTGACATTTCACCCCATTACCTGGTCACTAACACCTCATTCATCCCTTCAGGTGGTGAGCAATTGTCCCTCACTGAGCCCAAAACATATCATGTCTTACTAGCCAGTAGCGAAGCATGAGGTTTAAAATGGGGAAAATCTCACACATGAATTTGACAAACATGAATGGGGGTTGGGAGGGGGGGTTGTTATTGAGGTAGTAATTAGCCATAAATCTAACATTAGACTACATGATGAGAACTGTTCTAAACTAACACTAAGAGCCTGCCCATTGAAGCTTTTTTTTTAGCTATGGTGTGCGACGCTAAATCATTGCTTGTTTCACAAATATGTCAAACACTACCAAATATTTAGAAAACCTGAAAAACAATATTCAGAAAAAAAAACTGTAATCAGTGTTTAATTTATGTTCTGATATAGCACTGAATTGAAATATTCATGTTTAAGATTTAAAATGTAGAATACTTGCAATGCAAAGAGAGAAAGAGGAAGATGGCTGTGTGTCGGAGGCTTTACGTAGAACCTCAGTCGCTGCAGGACTGACACGTGCATCAGCCATTTCGGTGGGGCAGTAGACAGTTTTGATTGGCTGACTTGCGATCAAGTCCCCCTGAGGAATTGGTCGCAGATCCTACAATATGTCATGTGTGTGTGTGTGTGTGTGTGTGTGTGTGTGTGTGTGTGTTTGTGTGTGCGTGTGTCTGTGTGTGTGTGTGTGTGTGTGTGTGTGTGTGTGTGTGTGTGTGTGTGTGTGTGTGTGTGTGTGTGTATGTGTATATGGTGGCAACCTTCCCTTTTGTAGTGTTATCTCAGTAAATGATAAAGCTAAAATAGTAGGTTTGTTTTAAATGAGGAAGAAGAAAAATTAAAGGAACAATGTGAACTTTGTAACCTTACAATAACATAATGTAGTTCTTTACCTGAAAAGTAATGCCTCTCAACAGGCCATTGGTTACCCCATTAGCATCCTATTGAATTAATTCAGGGCCATTGATATTTTGAGCTTGTGAAAAAAAAAAATGTGCCAATTCGTGCCTATGTGTACATGTGTAAATACATTTTATAGCTGTAGAAATGTGCTATGTACACATTTCCTCCTTTTCTACTTTCCTGTGACTCTGAAGTTACAAGCTTGCGACACTAGGTGGATTTACATGGACAGTTTGTTTTGTCAGTACGATTAAACTGAACCGAATGAAAAATGTGTGCCATCTGTTTACGTATGTTCGATTCCAATCAGGTGCTCTCAAGCACTCTAGAATCTTTGTTTGGAATAGCATTTACTGCTTTGCTTTTGCTTGAGAAGCTACAGCAGGCATTTGGAATAAGAACGGAATACACCACCCCTTTCATTCCGATAAAAATTCTGATCGTATCGACAGCTTTATTCCGATCAAGGTGTTTACTATATGTGATATTTTTATTATGATTGAGCCGTTACGCTGATTCTAATCGGATTAAAGCTATCCATGTAAACCCACCCACTGAAGATAGGTATGGTTGCTTGACCCAACCAAATGATAATTGGTACATCTTGATTTTGTCAAATGTCATCATTGTTAGGTCAGTGGCCACTCATAGCATAGCACCATACAAAAAATACAAAACAATTTTAGAACCAACTTAAAATCATTAAAGCGATGTTACATGGTTAAACAATGTTACACAGTTTCTAAGCTAAAACATTTTTTGTGACATCGCATACTGCAAACATCACCTCACCATCCGCTAGCTGAGGGTGCCCTGAATACACTGTAAAAAACGGCGGTCTCAATGGATAGCCCAGGCTCCAAAAAGGGCATCAAAAACAACTTTGTCCAGCCTGGACCATAAAAACATAACAAACTGTTCCAGCCAATCACCGACGAGATGCACGTTTAGGAGAGTTAGGGAAGGAAGGGGAGGGAGTTTTGTTTGAATGTCAACAGAAGTGATGTTTCTCAACATTGCTTAGAGCACCTTTAAAATAATTATAATCACAGTTTTGATTTAAATTATTGTATTTTTCTGATATCTCATATCTTGTTGATGCTGGGGTGGCTGGGCTCTATGAAAGTGGATGATGTAGAGGATATTCAGCCTGCTGAATCAGCAAGTAAGAACACAAATAGAATAGATCTCAAACTGCTAACTAACCACGGTTTACCTTTTATGGGAATAGCACAGACCATGAACGGATGATTTATGCCTACACTTTACCTTTTTCAAACCTTTTCTAACAGGCTGGGTTGTAGTATATGACCAGATGTGGCAGGAAATGACCAAACATGACGGTCCGGTCAGCGGAATGCACATGATGTCCTGTAAGTATGTTTCTAGTTAGTCTTTGTCAGATTATAGTGACAATTTATAGTTTTTACAATTTATACAGGCAGTTTCACATATTTGGATTGAGCCTAATCCTAGATCCTGTTTGCTCCAGTTGAGACCATTCTGACACAGGACTCATTTCAGGGCACCAGAATCACAATAAGCATTTGGTAGACCTGTCTGTTCTCACCAGGAGAAGAACCTCATTATCGGCTTAGAGGGGGTATCACATGGGGGGGGATTACTTCACTTAGCCCCTCACAAACCTGACAGAGATAGTCCAGCAACACCACCCCCCATCCTGGTCCTTCACATCAGAAACCTGTGTTGAATTGTTTGTTATTGCATGACTCATACATTGTTCATAATTGTTGCTGATACAGTAGGGTGCTGCACTGTTTGATCCATCCCAATTTTATACACATACTGTATTATAAGTGACATGTAAAATGTAATTAAGAGATATTGTAGTACCAGTTGTACGCTGTTTTCACAAGTTTCCACACTTTCCCACATGCCATGGTCTGACACACTGTGAAGTTATTTCTACTTGGAAGTGGTTGAACCTATCGTGGGAAATTGTAGTGAGATGAGATTATGTTTGTCTATCAGGTCAGAAGTTAAGAAAATGTGTCAAAATCACAAATGTGGAGAAACTACTTCCTGCGGGGCTTCCCTTTCTTATGAACTTGCAGGAAATAAACGCTTGTGTAATGGTTGGTTAAAGATTTATGAGGAAATAAACTTTCTTATTGCAGCCAATGTTATATGTTCCAGGCTACCTTGGAAACAACACTATGGTAACTACATTCACAAACACTACCACAACCTCGTTCCACTGTGTTTGAATGTCAACAGAAGTGATGTTTCTCAACATTGCTTAGAGCACCTTTAAAATAATTATAATCACAGTTTTGATTTAAATTATTGTATTTTTCTGATATCTCATATCTTGTTGATGCTGGGGTGGCTGGGCTCTATGAAAGTGGATGATGTAGAGGATATTCAGCCTGCTGAATCAGCAAGTAAGAACACAAATAGAATAGATCTCAAACTGCTAACTAACCACGGTTTACCTTTTATGGGAATAGCACAGACCATGAACGGATGATTTATGCCTACACTTTACCTTTTTCAAACCTTTTCTAAGGCTGGGTTGTAGTATATGACCAGATGTGGCAGGAAATGACCAAACATGACGGTCCGGTCAGCGGAATGCACATGATGTCCTGTAAGTATGTTTCTAGTTAGTCTTTGTCAGATTATAGTGACAATTTATAGTTTTTACAATTTATACAGGCAGTTTCACATATTTGGATTGAGCCTAATCCTAGATCCTGTTTGCTCCAGTTGAGACCATTCTGACACAGGACTCATTTCAGGGCACCAGAATCACAATAAGCATTTGGTAGACCTGTCTGTTCTCACCAGGAGAAGAACCTCATTATCGGCTTAGAGGGGGTATCACATGGGGGGGGATTACTTCACTTAGCCCCTCACAAACCTGACAGAGATAGTCCAGCAACACCACCCCCCATCCTGGTCCTTCACATCAGAAACCTGTGTTGAATTGTTTGTTATTGCATGACTCATACATTGTTCATAATTGTTGCTGATACAGTAGGGTGCTGCACTGTTTGATCCATCCCAATTTTATACACATACTGTATTATAAGTGACATGTAAAATGTAATTAAGAGATATTGTAGTACCAGTTGTACGCTGTTTTCACAAGTTTCCACACTTTCCCACATGCCATGGTCTGACACACTGTGAAGTTATTTCTACTTGGAAGTGGTTGAACCTATCGTGGGAAATTGTAGTGAGATGAGATTATGTTTGTCTATCAGGTCAGAAGTTAAGAAAATGTGTCAAAATCACAAATGTGGAGAAACTACTTCCTGCGGGGCTTCCCTTTCTTATGAACTTGCAGGAAATAAACGCTTGTGTAATGGTTGGTTAAAGATTTATGAGGAAATAAACTTTCTTATTGCAGCCAATGTTATATGTTCCAGGCTACCTTGGAAACAACACTATGGTAACTACATTCACAAACACTACCACAACCTCGTTCCACTGTTTGTTTATTTTTTGCCATCAGCAAGCTTGTAGAATATGCTAGAGTCAAGAAAGGTGTTTATGGGTTAGTACACCAAAATAAGCCACAAAATAAGTTCAACCACTAGATGGCGGTAAAACTCCACCTTAAGCACAGGGTCACAGACTAAAACGTTGTTTCTTTCCATTCTAAGATGGATCATTCAAAAGATCGGCATGACCAAATTCTATGCAATATGATTCAAATAATTGCAATAAGTGCTATATGCTGAAGAGTGTTGCCCCTGATGTTTTCCCCTGCACATCACATGAGTGTGAGGCTGCCATCTTGGGACATGTTGGAGCTAGACCTGCTGAAGAGACGGGTCATCCCAGGCCTGTCCATCGCTGCCCTCTTCCTACTTCGCTTCTGGATCAGGCGCTGGAGGTTCCTGCGGAACTTGACCCCGATGAAGGCGTAGAGCACCGGGTTAACGCAGCAGTGTAGGAAGGCGAGCATCTGGGTGAAGACGACGGCCTGGTCGGCGGCCTGCCGCTGGACGCAGTCAAAATCCAGCAGCTTCGCCCGCATCAGCGTGTCCACGACGACCCCCAGGTGCTGCGGGCACCAGCAGAGCAAGAAGGCGGCCACGACGGCGGCGATGACGCGCATGGCACGGAGCCGCTGCAGGCAGCGCGTGCGCCAGAGCCGCAGGGCGGTGGCGCCGTAGCACGCCAGCATGGTCAGAAGCGGCAGCAGGAAGCCCAGCAGGTGGCGGAGTACGCGCGTGGCCAGGCGCCATTCGGGCGCGCTGTCCATCTCGAAGTGCTCGCTGCAGATCTCTTTCCCCGAGCCGTCGCTCGTCGGCCTGAAGACCTCATTGTGGAGGGCCGTGGGCAGCGAGAGCAGGACGCCGAGAAACCAGACACCAGCACATGTGCCGAAGTTCCACGGCCGGCTGTTGGGCCCCCGCCAGCCGCCGCCCTTCGCCTCACCCGCCCGCACCACGGCTAAGTAGCGGTCAACGCTGATGCACACCAGAAACAGGATGCTGGTGTAGAAATTGACCTCCATAAGCATGCTGGTCAGCTTGCAGGCGACAGTCCCGAAGAGCCATCCGCTGGGCATCGAGGCGGCCCAGAACGGGAGGCTCAGGGCCAGCAGGAGGTCAGCCACGGCCAGGTGGAACAGGTACAGGTCAGACGGGGAGAGGCGCTGCTTGCTGGAGCCCACCACCAAGCACACCACCAGGTTACCGGGCACAGCGATGGCGAACACCAGCAGGTAGAACACACAGATGAAAATGTCGGTGATTGTAGGGAGGGGTCTTGGGCGGCAGCTAAAGGTGTCCTCGTTCAGAAACTCGATGCTAAAGTTGCTGTGCTCGGACAAGTTTAGCTCCTCGTACAGCTCATCATCAAAGTCCAGTTTGAAACTGCCTGAGCATCACATGAGTAGCCATTAATGTTCACGCAATAAATCATACAATGGCCAAAACCTCTAATTATTATTATTACATATTCATAACTGTAATTCATGTTACCGAATAATAATAATAATAATAATAATAATAATAATAATAATAATAATAATAGCAATATATATTTTACTATACATTTACATTTTTGCAATTCATTAGAGTATAACTTAGATCACAGAAAGTGTTTATTTTCACTAAACCAAAAAAAACAAGAAAGTGAGAACAGGCAAAGCAAATCTAAGTCTAAACATGCATATCTATCTAACATGTCTAAACATATCTATCTATCTAAATCTAACATGCCTATCTATTTAAAAAAAAAAAAAAGATTTATTGTTGGATTTAAATAGCTTCTCACCTGCCATCTCTTCCAGCGGTAAACAAACCCAACACTGAGGAGACTGCTGGCCCCTTCACTTCTCAGTGTCAAAGAACAGGACGCATTTCCCCTTAGCCTATTTGCTCAATAGAGATTACATACACATCCACCTCTTGTGTGTTTCTTTTGCGTTTTGTTGTGAAATGAGGATTGTCAATTCACTAAAGACTAAACAACATTTGGGTGTTTTGTAAGAAATAAATATAAATCGTCATAGACCTCTCCAGAATAAGTCCCGCCTCCTAACTTCCGTATCCATCCAACCTTCCGTATCCATCCAAAAAGCTGCTGGGCAGATTGGTCTACACACTTATGCCATCTAGTTTCCACTGGATTTTTTGATTTTCGGTGCCGTTTAAGAAGTATAGTCTATAGTATACTACTTAAACGGCACCGACAATCAAAAAATCCAGTGGAAACTAGATGGCAAAAGTGTGTAGGCCAATCTGCCCACCAGCCTTTTCTACTTCGCTACCTACAGATGTTTTACCGGTATGATATTTCGAAACGCCATGTTATTTCCCATAGACAATCGACGCCAGGAAGTTGGATGGATACGGAAGTTACGGAGACGGGACTTATTCTGGAGAGGTCTATTGTATTTGATACTGATTTGATATATGATAGTTTATATGTGAGGCAAGGTGCCTTCCCTGCAGAAAAGCTTTGTATACCTTACCCTCGGTTTGAATTTATTTTAGGCTATAATACTAGTTAAGACTAGCCTGGCTAGCGCCACCACTTCTCAATGAGACGTGGTCTGGGAACCAAACCAGCAAAAATGCCCAGATCCGTTTATTGGGTGCCACGGATGTCTATCAAATGCGTCTGTGCATAGCTCATCATCGTTTTGCTTTCCCCCCTGTTCTGTGATTGGTTCCCTATCTCAGGCGAAAATTTGCTCCATGGTCTCCAGGCTGCCTTAGCAGCGTGAATCAAATCGCGCGCAAGGCAGCATGGGAACAGCATGGGAAGTTAAGACAAATGTCGACAACAATTACATCTGTTTTATTGCACTGGTTACAAAAGTAGCTCATTTTCAAATGCTGTTTTGAAAATTCAAGCTATCTTTGGTAATACTTTTCGCTAATATTGTATGTCTGTGGTATTCATTTATCTACACATTCACTGTGGTTCTTAAGTCAAGAATGGTCAAACATACTATATCATTAGTAACCGCAATTACTCTGTCTCTCACCAGCATAGGCCTGTGAAGAAATCGTCAATGGAAAAACAATGTGCAAGTGAGGAAGTCACTGCACACATCAAACTGTGGTGGAAATCTAAGACTTGGTGATAAACCAGCTCTTCCTTTTCTTCGTTTGTAAATTCAAGGACTAATTCCAAAGTTTGTTTCTTATTATCTGATAATTCATCATGTAAAATCTATAATTTGTCAGTGTGTGACATACCGTGAAGTACGTACGGTAAAGGTACATGATTTGTCATGAATTCATGCATTAATTAATTTATGATTTATGTATTACTTAATTCCTTAATATCTCATCAGAAATTTACATGAGTTCATATTCTGTCATTTGTGACCTCATACACGAACAACTCATCAACTAAAGAATTAAGTGGGCACATCATTATGATTTATGATTTATTAAGAATGATCACAATGATTTCTTTTTCTGCCAAAAATGTGGTCATCACTACTAAAATTCTGATTTTAACACAACTTGTGCAGCTCTCTAAACACATGCCATTGTTAACACTTTAGTTGAGGGGCCAAAAACATGATGCACTCATGAGCTATTAACCTTACATTATGTAATCATGATGATCATGCTTAATAAATCATAAATCATAATGATGTAGCCATTGTACCTAATGCTTTAGTTGATGTGCTGTTCATGGATGAGGTCATGAATGACAGACTATGAACTCATGTCAATTCCTGATAATTCATGCATGACTCATGAATTAATTCATGCATGAATTTATGATAATTCATCTACCGTAAAGTGTTACCCAGTATTTTGACCAAAAGATGGCACTATTTCATTTCTTCCAGCATCTCCACCTGCAATGTATTTTTGTGGGTGAACTGACACATTGACCTATTCATCCATTCAGTATTACCTCTATCCATTCATGAATTATGCATTTGCAATGCATTCCAATCAAAAGAATCATGGGCCCTTGTGTAGCCTACATCAGTGTCATGTCAGAAAGACATATTTAGAGTACTATTACACTTCACTATGTCTTGAGCAACAAGCTTAAATGGAAGGGAGAGTGGAGTGTGTGTGTGTGTGTGTGTGTGTGTGTGTGTGTGTGTGTGTGTGTGTGTGTGTGTGCGTATGCGTATGCGTATGCGTGCGCGTGTACGTGCGTGCGTGCGTGTGTGTGTGTGTGTGTTTAAAGTGTGGAGTTTCTCATTCCCTAGTGAGTGATTAACTGCTGTCCCTGCCCCCTGACCTCACCCCATCATACCAGTTGTCAGGTATCCTACATGGTCCAGATCCAGGTGTTCTTGTTTTGGGTGTGGGCCTGGGTGGTAGTTTTATGGGTGGTTCTGTCAGAGTCCTCTCACCACCATGATGCACTGAATGAAGCCCTTACCTGCATTGTTTTAAAATGACCAGCCATGGGGGGGCACTGTGGCACAACTGGCCCCTACCACATACAAACCCCAGTGAACACGGGGAGCCGGGCTCGATTCCGTCCTGAGTCATTTTCTGAACGCACCCCATCTCTCTCTCCTAATCGCTTCCTGTCAGTCTTGTCACTGTCCTGTTGTAAGAGAGGCAAAACGCCCAAAAATATATACTTAAAATGACCAAACAAACATTTGTTTACTGTAATGTTTCTGAAACACACACAAATGGCCAAAGGAGAAAACCTTCACATTTAGAATAAGTTGAACCAATAGAGGAATGTCTGAGCTTTGAACCTGCATTCCTATGGGGGATGCAATGAGGTCAAATACGTTTCCAGTCACTGAAGTGATACATGGTTCATTGTTTTATTGATATATGTTTTCTCAGCATTCAATCATGAACCAATAACTGATAATTAAACAAAATTCCCCATGCACAGCCAATAATCTGGTTGGCAATAGTACTATGTGGGTGTAGTGGAGCCATGAAAACGTTGAATCATGATGACTGACAATCGGTCGACCCGGGTTTAATTCCTGCCGTTGCAAGTCTGTGTCGCTTTGGACGAAAAAGTCTGCTAAATATCAGCCAACTTTAATTTTAACTTTAACTTTAGAGTAAAACTGACCACTGCACATTGCATTTACTAAATTGTTTACAGGAAACAACACATTTTGCCTGCATGCTTCTTTAGGTCCTCCAGGTAAGTAAAAGCAACGTGCAGTGTTCAGTTTTGACTTTGAATCAATGACTGATCATCGTAATCTGCTTTGTTATTTTACAGAAAAACTGACAAAAAAGCTAACTCTCACTCCTGTGCATGCATTTGAAACATAACATGCCAAACATGTCCTGTCAAAAGACCTGTCATTCAATTAAAATTAGTCAGTTTGTTGTCCAAACTTCTCTTATGCCATAATTGTGGTGCCTTAAGCACTTTTCTCTTACAGTAACAGGAGGTCAACTATGTAGCCCATGCGATTTTAGTTCTGTGTAGGCCATTGTGTGTGTGTGTGTGTGTGTGTGTGTGAGTGTGCGTGAGCGTGAGCGTGTGACTGTGTGTGTGTGTGTTTATGTGTGTGTGTGTGTGTGTGTGTGTGTGTGTGTGTGTTTGTGTGTGTGTGTGTGTGTTTGCGTGTGTTTGCGTGTGTGTGCGTGTGTGTGCGTTCTTGTGTGCATGCATTTGTGCATGCGTGCGTGTGTGTGTGTGTGTGTGTGTGTGTGTTTGTGCATATGCATGTGTGTGTGTTCGTGTGTGCAAGCAGGTTGTTTACTGATGTGAAAAGGAGTGTTCCCTTCTGTCTGCTAAAGAGACCTGACAGGGTGTGAGTCATAGGCTGACACTGTGAAACTGGACAACATTCGTATAAGTGCAGAATGCACACAGGTGCATCATTAATGCCTACAGCCAGAGGCAAACAGAGAGACCAACTAAGCTGGCTATAACAAGGCTCAGGCACTACAACACATCCTTGGGTTTTAGAGATGCAGTCAGTGAATCAGTCTGTGTGTGAAACAAAGCAAATGCTTCTGGCATATCTGAAGGATTATGAATTAGCACATTTCTGCTTCTGAATGGTAACAAAGGACTGAACAGAGAAACCAAGTGTGGATAGTGAACTGTAACAGTGGGGATCACTGTTTATTAATACCTTATTAATACCTTATTAAACTGTAATTGTAAGTCCAATACTATTTTAAAAGCATCGTAAGTTGTTTTTACCTTGATATAACAGCGTCAAAATCATTTTGATGGTAGACTAACTTGTGACATGGAGAATGGTTTGCTTTCTCCATCTGTGTCCTCCACGTCTACGGAGAGCCAGCCTTGGAACTTCACTCTCCCCGAGCTCAGAGAATCAGGAATTGCTTTATCTCTTTTAATCGCACTACATGTTAGGTGACATACATAAACAAAAACTACAAAACAGGCTAGGGTAAGAGTGGAGTGCAGGTAGATGCCTCATCAGGTGTCTATCTGCATGCCTCACTTATTTTAATGCACACATTGAGGAGGCATACATCTTACACAGGGTAAGTGTGGTGTGCATGGGGAAATCCTGACAGATATTCACCATGCATGCCCACTTCCACTGCATGCTACACTCTAGATAGACCCCTCAACCTAGCCATTCACATACTGTACATATTTAGGTCAAGAGTGGCGTGTTGGGTGAAGGTCTGGGGGCGAGGTGTGGTTGGTCGTGGTAGTGGGGGATGTGTGCATATGCTGGGGGCCTGGGGCGATGGGTGGCACGCAGGTCCTCCCCTCTGTCAGCTCGTCACAGTATAACTGCAGGGGCTGGGTGGAACTGTGGCCATTAATGGGTGCCCAGGTTGGCAATCAGTCAGGCAATCAACCAGGCAATCAGTTATTCCTATTATTATACTTATCATAAATAGAATAATTACAACTCCTCTCCTCTGAAACCCTCCCTCTCTATGTTCCAGCTTCTCTCCTCCTGGCCCAACAGCAAGCCAGCCTTATACATATGCACACACACACACACACACATACATCCTCACATACTCACTACCCCTCACCCCCCATCCCCACCCCCATCCCAACACCACCTCATTCACACTCTTAGAGCTACCATCCGCACCCCCCCCCCCCCCATCCCCCCTTCTTTTCATTCCGGTCATCAATTTCATCCCTGATAATCATATCTGTAATCATCCTGGACGCAAATCATCCTTAGCCTTTCTGTTATTAATGTTATGTTGTGTTATGTTTGTGGAAGCCAAGTCAATGTGATGTCTTGTTAAGTTACAGTATGTGTTTATGTAATGTACGTCTGTTTGTCGTATGTAGTGTTCATGTGCATGTCGTAGTGTTGCATTTTCTGTAATGTCAATGATGTTTGCAAATAAATAAAAAAAATTAAAAAAAAGGAATTGCTTTACAGCAATTCTGCAATAGCCTACTGTTTCTTTCTATGAAATTGTGTAATATTACCTTTTTCAGATGTCGTGGCACTTCAGAGATGGCTGCTTCCTATCCTATACAGCTTGTAAACAAATCCACTTGTACCTAGCCCAGCTGTTCATGGTTGAAAAAATGTCATTAACCTCCCTCAAAAGTGTCATATTGGCTGGCCTTTACGTGTGAAAAATGTTTCTGTGTCTTCTAGAATGCCACTTCTAGTTGAAACCAAACAAATTCAAGAATGTGTCCTTTATGGACAATGCATACATTTATAAATACATTTTAACTGGGGCAAATAAAAACAGTAATCAATACATTTAGGGCAAAGATAACAAAAATATATGTAGCCTTTATTTAAAAACTAAAGAATGTGAAGAACTGTGTAGTAGTTCATGAACATGCTTTCATAACAATCCACATTTTTGTATGTTTTCCCTTTGATATTGAAAGAGATTGTATACAGATGACTTTCAAAGAATATCTCAGATAATATAAATGTGTTATTATCTGTCTTTTCTGTGCTGTGACAATGTCTCCACTTCTTCATGTTGTGCATGAATAATCCAGGATTACCGTTGTTAAAATCCCAACCTTCAGTTTACTAGCTGGAGAGTAAAATGAAACCTCAGGCAAGTCACCAAAACAACACTGTCACACTTCTGCACCTAACCTCAGCTCCACCTAACCTCAGCTCCAGTCTAGCTCCAATCTATCTGCTAGACACTTACTGTAGCTTTTGTTCTGAAGTCACGGTTTGTGAAAAGCCAAGGACTAAGGAAGTCAGTCAGTCAGTCAGTCAATAAAAAGCATGTGCTGCAACCCCCACCATGTCCTACTGCTGTACAAGAGCATGAACCAACCCACTCTTTTGCACTTCCTGCTTGTCTAATAAGTGAACTCCAATAGAGACAAACTCACTAAAATGTTTCAAGTCATAAATTGTCCCCTCACCTCCAATCTATCAGACCCCAACAGTGAAGCCAGCAAACACAGAGCACACACCATCACACCCTCCATTCACCCCCCTCAACTCATTTGCCATGCTGCTCCCATCAGAGGGCAAAATACCGGCCTCTGGCCTGGAAATGGGGGTGCTACGGCAAAGACTTTGAGCCCTCAGCTGAAGCATCTTTATACAACGCACCCTGGCTGAAAACTGTCAAGTGTACAGTATGTGTATGGGGATGTTGTGTAGATGATGCACAAAGGGATGTTAGAATATGCATTTGTGGTGACAAAAGGGTGCCCAAAGAATATGCAAAAGAATATGCATTTGTGGTGACTGTCAAGTGTACAGTATGTGTATGGGGATGTTGTGTAGATGATGCACAAAGGGATGTTAGAATATGCATTTGTGGTGACAATAGGGTGCCCTTTTGAATTGATTGAAGACCAGGCGCTTCCCTGAGGGACTGAGAGGCCCATCTATCTGTCATTGGGTGTACATGACAATTCAAAAGTACATCCGTAGTGAAAGATGTGTTGCATGCTGTCCAAAGGGCATGCCAACAGACAGTCACTTAAATTCACAGTTCTTAAGCTAAAAGCGTACGCTGAGAAATAAGGATTATACATACAACCATCATTCTTATACTTATGGAGCCCCTGAAGGATCATGGTGGGAATTATCTTTTTAGATGTGGGAATTTATTTTTAGAGTCCCTTTCCATTCACTCACAATATGTTTTGCATTCCCTCACAGTACTTTTGACTTTGACTGCACTGGGAACGCAAAAGTTATTGTGAGGGAACGCAAAAGGGCTCTAAAAATAAATTCCCACCCGGGTCCTTCAGGGGCTCCATAGATACTTAATAACAACGTTACAACAGAAATGCCTTCATGAGCATTTGTCAGGTACAGTCAAGTGAATTGTGTGTTCGTTTTCAGAAACGTTAAACAATGACAACACTTTCTATGAACACAGTATCCATAAAGTCTTATGTGTTTATAATGCTTTGTGTATACTGTGTTAAAAAGCTTTATAGTACATTGTGATATTTCAAGCTGTAAGAGCTTATACAACATTATCATTACGCTTTATGAATGCAGTCATAATTATGTATAAGTAGCTATATAGACTATATGTTGATAATTATGAGGCTTTATGAATACTGTATAACCTTTATGAATGTGTTTATAATGCTTTATGGATACTGTATTCACAGAAAGTGTCACCCAATTATACTAAATATGTTAACTGAATAGATTATAAAACAGATAAAGAAATCAAAATGTAACATCTGAGTTTTTATTGGTAGAGCATAATGTCATGGAGTTGGTCAGCCAAATATGGTGGTAAAAGGGGTTTGGATGTTTTGGAAGGAAAATGCATGAAGTGCCGGACAAGGGGGAATAAAGAATGATAAGTGATACATGTTTGGGCCTCCCACTGCTCAGCTCTTAGGAAATTCCAAAGCGACAACCACCTTGTTAGCAGGGTCTTGACAGCCAGATAGAGGGTTTCGTGCATGACTATGCCACAAGTGCATATTTGTGCATGACTATGCCACAAGTGCATATTTGTGTGTGTAGCCCATGGAAGGTTGGAAGGTATGTCACCACAGTCACTCTTGTTATTTCCACATCTGAGACAGCCGGTACATTCTTTTTGTCGCTGTTAATTAGAGCACATCTACACTTAGAGATAAGGGTGCTAGTAAAAAAACAGCAAAACCTGTAATCATTGAGGTTTTAAAAACAGATCAAACAACAACAACATAGAAAAACCAGAAAGGTTACATAACATATGTCTGCATTAGGTACTGTATGTCTGCTGAATGTTACCAAGGTCCAAGGTCCACTGAGCTAACAAGGAGCTGCTGTTCTATGGTCTTTAAGAAAACACAGAGAATGAGGACCAAGACAGGAGGGCTGCGATCCATTAACCATGATGGCTACACTGGCTGTTGTATCTTGCCTGTGCCTGTTGAGGTATCCACGACCATGGCAACCTTGACAGGGACAACAAGGAGGCGGACATCGCCAGCTGCACCCCCTCCCCCTATCCTCCCATAGTGTTCTATGTATTTTCAAATATACATACTATACTTATACATAGCCATAATCTACTGCTCTTCATACTATTCATCCTGCACATACACTTATTCTTACTACTCTTATAACGTTACTGTTTTTTATATATATATTTCTATTACAGTATTTTTATATTTCTTACTGACCTTTCTGTTTTTATTCTTTATATGTAAAGTGAGTGTTGTAGAGCAAAGATTAACCGGAGTCAAATTCCTTGTTTGTTTACGCAAACCTGACCAATAAAGCTAATTCTGATTCTGTGTAGGTCTCCTCTGACGAGATCCAGGGTCAATCTGGAAGGTGACCTCAGGGTGGTCTCAGGTCTCACTCCTGTCCAAGAGGCATAAAGTAACATAACAGCAGCAGTAACCTCTTCTGGACCACAAACCAGAAGCAGAGTGCAGCAGCCTCCATTCTTCAGAGAACATCTCTTCCTTCTCCAAGCAGGTTTGAATTCAACATGATGGCGATGCCTTAAGTGAGGTGTTTCAGTCTATCAAGCCTATCAAGGACAGAACAGGGAGAGATGTACAACATGTTCTACATGTTTCTCATCTGTCCCTGGTATGTGAAGTTGAGATCCACCCACCCACCCACAGACAGCATCAGAACCAATTCTGTTAATCTGAACCTGTAGATAATATCCTTGCCAGTAATCAATGTCCTCCAGTGACTTTTCCTCATCACAGCCTGGTATCCTCCTGTTGTTCCCCTAGTCCAGGCCTCAGGTTGCTTATCTCATACATCCCTAGCTGTGTCAGTCTCCATATCAAAAGTCATGGCGTGCACACACTCTCTCTCTCTCACACACACACACACACACACACACACACAGTCAGGAGCGCTAGTTACTCCAGTAATCCCTTGTTCCACTCCGAGGGGCCCTATATAATGAAGGTGTCCCATCACGTCATTTGCAGAAACCGGTCTCCCACGACAGCTCTAATCCCTAACCCCCCTCCAGAGAAGGGGAAGGGGTCTGTTATTTACTCACCCTCTCGGGGAGGAGCCAGATAGAAGCCCAGACTCAATCGACTGACCTTCCCACCTCCCCTTCTCGTCACCAAAATCTCCCTCTCCCCCTAACACTTCCTCTCCCTGCGTATTTCAGGCATAAACCCATTTCCCCCACCTCTTGTTACTTCACAACGTTTTCATCTTAAGATGCTGAATGCTGGTGGCAAGGGCTAGGAGGAGGGGTCATCAAAACAACAACTGATAATCTGCATGACAGAGAAGAGGCAGGCCATAGTTCTGGGAATCAGGGTCAAGTTGAAGGCTGGTTTTGGAGTGCGTGCGATGGAGGTAAATGTTTGAGCTCAGCAAAGAGCACAAGCCCTTCCTGGTGAGCTTCCTTGTTGTCACTCCAAGTGCATGTTTAGGTCAAATAGAACAAAAAGCCACAGAGTGAATGTCCTTAGTATGCACACCACAGGCTCTTTCGCTGTCATTCAGTCACAGAGGTCCTCTCTGCAACTCAGGCACAAGACAAGTACACAACATGGAAAGTCATCTAACAGTCCATGGTGAAACTGTACTAGAACCCTGCTTCATAAGACTGATATTCCCATGTCATAAACAGGATATGACAGCCAGGAGTCTGAGGACCCCCAGAAACTAGTCCCTCAAAATGTAATACGATCATTGAGATGCAAGGATAGTTTTATTTCTAACATTATTCTATCAACACAGACATTTACACAAATAGTCTGGCGTTATGATTTATTTGCCTCGGGTGTACTGTGGAGTGGGTAAGACTGTTTTAGTGGCAGGCTAACCATGTAGGCCTACTGTTGACTTGCGCTAGCCTAGCAACAGCAAACTGCAATTAGAAGGATTGGATAAAACGTGTTGAAAACGGTCTCCACTGATAAATATCACACTGGCTTGGAAATGAGGTCCTATGTCCAAAATTCTGAACTACCCCTTTAACTACTAGTTACTGCAAACTGAACTTAACTGAACAATTATTAACTAGAATACATTCTTTACAAAACTATGGGGTGATGGGATAAAGGCATAGGCGTGCATAAATAGACACTAGGTGGTGCTAAAGCACTAGGAAGTTTGCCCTTTATCAACGAAAATGCCCTTTTGAAACTTTTTTTTTTTAATTATTAATATTATTAAGATTTTACTGAGGTCGGTTTGGAAATGATCTTTTGAAAACCTGAGCCATTAAAAACGACTGAAACAATGCCCCGAAATGAGCCACCTCCTTGCGCACACCGACCAGCCTATCTTTCTTCCTTTGTCAGGTGAACTCGCGCGGTCGCGCGCAGGGCACGCCAGATGCACAGCACCATAGCAGTTCAGTTCTTCAGATAGCAGGCATGGTCGCTGACAGGCTGCTTCTCCCGTGCCCCATCAGCCAGGTAGCCTAACATACAGATCAAGCAAAATCTTACAGTTTGTCCTCTAAGCCCAACATGTAATAATTTTGTTGTGCAGTAAAATGTCTCATTCAGCACCAAACAAGCATTTTTGCCGACTGGTCACCTGATAAACTAGTTAGATGAAGCTAGATAAAGTTTTACACTGTAGCCCAAATCAATGACAGATAACGTGACGACTTTTTGCAGATTTTGCAAATGTATGTGTTAAGAAGAACGTTTTCTGTTGTATATGTATTGTATTATGTATTAACACATTCATTTGTGACAGAAGAAATGGGAAGTTCCCCATTACCTGTGAAAAATGCCCATCTGCATTCATGTAATGACAACAGTCAGTAGCCCACTATAACTCCTTCTCGTAGGCTACTGTTTGGTCTCTTTATTGTCTTACAGTATTGTCTTTAGTGTCTCAAGTAAAATCGTACATTTGCCCTCTAAGCCCAACGTGTAATCATTTTGTTGCGCAGTAAAATGGCTCATACAGCATCAAACAACTAAGCCTTTTTAGCCGACTGGTCACCTGATAAAGTTTTACGCTGTAGCCCAAGTCAATGACAGATAACGTGAGGACGACCACATAGGCTACAAATAATTTTACCTAATGCTTTAGGTGATGTGCTGTTCATGTTTGAGATCACTAATGACAGACTATGAACTCATGTGAATTCCTGATGATTCATGAGATATTAAGGAATGAAGTAATACATAAATCAATTAATTAATTAATGCATGAATTAATGATAATTCATGTATCCTTACCGTTAAGTGTTACCGAATGTTCCGGTGATAGAAGGGGTTAAAAATGAAAGAGATGGAAGGCCTTTACAAGTACCAAGTGTGGCATGAACACACACACACACACAGACACACACACACACACAGTGGAGCAGACGCAAAAACACACATGGACACACAGGTCAGTACCCATCTCTGAGGAGAAGACGAGGCAGACTGTAATGTTGCCAGGAACTTCTAGATTGTTGGAACTGGCACAATGTTTTGGCTCAGAGTGGGTGGACATGTGTGTTTGTGAGTGTGTGTTTATGTTTTGTGTTTGTGTGTACATGTGACTTATCTGTAGCATCCCCTGTGTTCTACTGTACCTCCAAATATGCACACACAAACACACACACACACACATGCACACACGCACGCACGCACACTCACACAAAAACAAACAAAAACAAATACTTTTTCCCGGCAGCTTTATGTCTAGCTCTGGCTGGCTTGTTGCCATCTGTGGTCCCAGTGGTTCCCTAATGAGCTGTCTGTCTGTCAAATAAAAAGTGGTTTATTGCACAATGGGTCTCTAGGTTCATGTGCATACAGGGGTGGATGCTCAACAAAGCAGTGAGGACGAGCTAATAGATAGATAGATAGATAGATAGATACTTTATTGATCCCCAGGGGAAATTCAAGGTCTCAGCAGCATACATACAACACAAACACATTCTTTAACAGCAGAAGAGTAATTAAAGTATATAATATAAAAACACAACTAAGCAGTAAGGACAGTAGAAGATAAAGAATATGCTAAATATACTAAAATACAAATTATACTAACACTTAATACAATATATAAAAATATACTAAAATACAAATAACAAAATTACAAATTATACTAACACTTAATCTACATCAATTCTAATGAGGTGGAATTTAGAGGTAATCCAGAATTGTTTATATGTATGTGTGTGCTGATGGGTGTGGGCTCCTAGGTGTAGGAGAGAGAGAGGTGTTGTAGGTAATGTCATGGAGTGGTGGTAGAGTTGTGGCTAAGGAGCCAGGCTAGCATGCAATAGCCTGAAAAGTTCTCGGTTCAATTTCCACCGTTGTGTCCTGCCACATGTTGCTCTGGGGACAATGGCCCTTCGTAATGGCCCTTGTAGGTAACCCCCTCTGGCATTTTGAAGTCAAAAACCTCAAGGAGAGAAAACACTGCAATCAAATCTTATTCCTGCTCTACCTGCAATCACACATCTTTGCAGACGTTTCACATATTTCCATCTAGCCATCCTTTTTTTCTGTGACAGTTTTACATTGGCCTGAAACCACATATGCCGGATCACCCTCTGGGCATACGGTCACAAGGAGCCTGCTCAGCACATGTCATGAAGCCACCCTGTCATTAGATGCCTATTAGTTACAACAATGCAAGAATTAGGCAGGAAAGGCAGCATTGCTGTAGTGTAAAATTGCAAACATCCTGTTGGCATTAAATAGCACAACAGAATTACTTTAGAGTTTGTGGTGGGTAGCATTTCACCCTGTGTTGATGTGGAGTTTGGCAGTGGAATCTTTGATATTTACATTGGCAGGGATAGGCAAAAATTAAAATGTATTTTAGAGCATATCTAATACCCTCATTTTAAGAGAATAAAAATAAACTACAAAATACTGTGCAGTAGGTACGCCATGTATCAAAATAAAATACTGTATTTTGTATTTTCAGAATACTAAAAATACTCTTTAAAGGGACCATGAAATCACTTTGCAACAAGGCCGTAACCATGGAGTCCACAAATCTGGGTCAAAGATGTCCAATAGCACTGTTCTTCCCATTTTTGCATGTCATTCTAATGCCATTGAGGGTTAAATAAATTACAACCTAACTATAATCATATGAACACAAATGTGTGCATTGGTATAGAAAAAAAGTCCATTGTGGCCAAATTTAGCAAATATTCAAAAACTTGGATGTGCAATATTTACATATTAGGTTTGTTTTCTGAGTATGCCTTTGTGTGGCTATTACCATGGATCATGTAAATAATATTCAAACCCAAACAACTGTTGACACTTTTTAACTTCATAAATCAGTCCTCACCCCTTGCCACCAGTGTCGTGCACAGACATTTTGGGGGGCACTTTTTAGCGCACGTGGAACACATAATTATAAAAAAATTACACGCACATGTTGAATGAAATTTGACTTGTGCTGCAATTAGTAAATCAATATACAATTAAGACAATAAAGAGACCAAAATGTGTTAATTTATGTTGCCTAACAAAACCTATACAACAGAAAACGTTCGTCTTAACACATAGATTTGCAATTGCAAACTCTACCGAAATTATTTGTAGCCTATGTGGTCGTCCGTTATCTGTCATTGACTTGGGCTACAGCGTAAAACTTTATCAGGTGACCAGTCGGCTAAAAATGCTTAGTTGTTTGATGCTGTATGAGCCATTTTACTGCGCAACAAAATGATTACACGTTGGGCTTAGAGGGCAAATGTACGATTTTACTTGATCTGTAAGACAATAAAGAGACCAAACAGTACGAGAAGGAGTTATAGTGGGCTACTGACTGTTGTCATTACATGAATGCAGATGGGCATTTTTCACAGGTAATGGGGAACTTCCCGTTTCTTCTGTCACAAATGAATGTGTTAATACATGTTGCCTAACAAAACATATACAACAGAAAACGTTCTTCTTAACACATAAATTTGCAAAATCTACCGAAATTATTTGTATGTGGTCGTCACGTTATCTGTCATTGATTTGGGCTACAGCGTAAAACTTTATCTAGCTTCATCTAACTAGTTTATCAGGTGACCAGTCGGCAAAAATGCTTGTTTGGTGCTGAATGAGACATTTTACTGCACAACAAAATTATTACATGTTGGGCTTAGAGGACAAACTGTAAGATTTTGCTTGATCTGTATGTTAGGCTACCTGGCTGATGGGGCACGGGAGAAGCAGCCTGTCAGCGACCATGCCTGCTATCTGAAGAACTGAACTGCTATGGTGCTGTGCATCTGGCGTGCCCTGCGCGCGACCGCCTCCTGACAAAGGAAGAAAGATAGGCTGGTCGGGTGTGCGCAAGGAGGTGGCTCATTTCGGGGCATTGTTTCAGTCGTTTTTAATGGCTCAGGTTTTCAAAAGATCATTTCGAAACCGACCTCAGTAAAATCTTAATAATATTAATAATTAAAAAAAAAAAGTTTCAAAAGGGCATTTTCGTTGATAAAGGGCAAACTTCCTAGTGCTTTAGCACCACCTAGTGTCTATTTATGCACGCCTATGCACAGCATTATGAATTATGATTTATTAAGCATGATCATGATTATTTCTTTTTCTGCCAAAAATGTGGTCATTACTGCTCAAATTCTGATTTGAACACAACTTTGCAGTTCTCTAAACACGTCATTATTCACCACCATAGTTAAGGGGCCACAGACATGATGAGCTCATGAGGTCATTGGACAGATGACCGTTGGCCCACTCACACAGCAAGACAACAGATAAGCAAAGGTTACTTTCCTTCATGGATCGGTAGTTTGCGCCCGCTTAATCAACCCGTCAGCGGTCAGTCATCCAGCAGTCCACCTCGCATCAGCTGTTGCTTCGGGGTCGCGTCATCAGGCCAGCCCTGGGTTCCCCCTTGTTGTCTCTACAACCTCCCCTTTCCCTACAAAAAGGATTTACCTCCCAATTCTCCCAATCACAAACCCTTTCACACCCCAGTCCAATTAGTCCATTCAATCACAGTGTTCCACATGAGAAAGCAGGAAAACGTCCATCACAGGGAATTGTTCATTGTGCACAAATAAGCATTTTCAACCAGCATCAGACATTTATACATGGAAAACCCCAAAACCCAACATTCATGACAATAAACCCCTCCTGGCTGTGACATAAGTCCTTTCAGGGCTGGCGCGTCGGGGTCTGGTTCGTGTTTGCTCTGTCGGGACTTATTTTCCCGATAATGACCTTACATTATCCCTTACATATTTGACCGTAGAACATTGGGAAATCCCATTCAAGTCAATGGAGCGGCGTTCTACTAGCATTGTGAAGTTCATAATTACAAGTAACCTAAAATAATTTGTCATTTGAATATTTCATATTGATTTTTAAAAACAAATTTTTAACACTAATCTTTAATGTCATGATTACATTGTATTGGTTTCACTTTAAGGAGTAGGCCTATGTCCGTGTTTGTGTCCGGAGTAGGCTTTTACTTGGAAATTAGGTGTGCATAAGGATATGAGGATGCAAGTCATGATGTTTAATAAATACATATTGAACAACTCAACAACTCAACTAACAACTCAAAGAGAACCTTTCTTTGAAAGAAAGGCCATGCAATGCTCATATCTGATGAGCACCGCACAATGGCAAGCAAATATGACGAGATAACTTGCTTGCTAGAAGGAACTAAGCTATTTTCAGAAGTATGTTTGCGTAGCCTGTTACGTATTTTCCATTAAAACCCAACGATAAATTAACTTAATTTCATTGCCTAGGTTAGAGAGACAGACGTGAGAGATGTAAGAAGCAGATCCACTATTATTTGTTGGCCTCAAACCTGAAGAGGAACACAACAAGTTTACCCAACTGCTGCTCTGAGTTTACCTTTCGAGTTTAGTTCAAATACACACCTTTACAAGGTAAGGTAAACATTACAAGAGGGTAAACATTGTCTCCATGTCATTATACAGCAAAGAGAACGATGTGAAGAAATGCAGAAGAAATGTGATCAACCTGCTGGACACACTATTTCCCTTCCAATTTCATGAATTTCAGCCATGCCTACTGCACTGTGAGCTTCCTGTTCAACAACAGAGAAATAAGATGAAGGGACTAAGTCACATGTGATCCCCTTCAGGCATGAAATGATTTTTAATATAATACTACTACTATCCTATACTACTACTACTACTAATACTAATACTACGACTACTACTACTAATAATAAAAGTAATTACATATTTTTGGTTTACTTTACTTAGACCTATCTATATCCTTATTAACATTTACATTATTATAGTCAAATAAGGCTACAGAAAAAAAAAACATTTGGTAAATGAACAGCAATTGAAATAAGGCAAAGATGTCATCGGTACCATACGAGGTAAAATAAGCTTTATTATGCAAATACTTTATTTAAGGATTTATACATTGTAATGCTTTTTGATTGTAGTCATCACCACGTACAATAGACCTATGTCAATCAATATTAATATTTTACATTCCTAAGGATTTGAGTTGAAGGAAAAGGCTCCATCTTATGTTTAAAAACTTACTCCACTCACCTCTTGAATACAAATATTACACAATGGGACTGTTTAGTGTGAGATTGACCATAATTCTAAAGCAATGACTCAAAGTATGTGTTGACTGTAAAAAAAACCCCTCTCTTTTCAGCCAAAAAAACGCGAAAAGTGCTAGTAAAAAGTGCAACAATGTCCATAGCCCGAGATAGTGAGGTGCCATGTCTCAATACCAGTCATGACTGAAGTCAATGAAAGCCAACCAGATATAGGCCCCAGGGACATTTACAGTCTCGCCCTGGCTTAAGTGCTCGTAAAAATGGCTACATTGTTGTGTCTCTGACTGGGGTCGCCCACTCTTTTCATCCTACTCAGGTGGATGTGCATGTGTCTGTCAGGCAGAAGATTAAACCAGCTCCCTTACACAGGATGGGAGGATAAATGTATTATCTCCTTCAATGCACTTGACTAGTACTTATACTCCTGCACTCTCAATCCTTTGGTAGTAGTATTTATTGTAGTACTTATTGTTACCTAAGGTCTCCTCTGCATCTAGGAATATTTATTGTTACCATACCTCTGCATTGTTATTTGAATGTTTCTCCACGTTTTGTAAGTCGCTTTGAATAAAAAACATTAAAAAATGTGAAGGAATAAATGTAAATGTAAATTTACCCTAAATCATATAATTGATCAAATTAGCTGAAGTGATATTAAAAGGAATGATTAGCTACATCTACATCTGCAACAACATTTATCATGTTGCCTGTAGTGCAACACCACGTCATGAGAACTTAAATTATTTTCTCAAGTCTCTTGAGAATTGTCATGTCATGTTGTTTGTGTGTGTGTGTGTTTTGTGGAAGTGGTGGTGGTGTGATTTGTGGTTTGTCAGGCATACTCACAATTGAGTTAATTTAATGTTAAGTTAATTGCATGAATCGGTGGAGATAATTGAACACTGGATATCTTTTTTTCCCTTTCAATTCTGTAGAATGCTGATGGTACTTTGTAGACTACTTCTTTAGAATCATGGACACACACAAGAGTTGACAGATTATTGAACACAAGCCATCTTTGAGCAAAACAGCTGCCTTTGTTGTTGTTGTTTGTGTGTATGGGGGTGCTGTCTGTGTATGTGTGTGGGTGTGTGTGTTTTGTGGAAGTGATGGTGGTGTGATTTGTGGTTTGTCAGGCATACTCACAATTCCTCTAATGCATCAGTGGAATTGCAAATAGTTTTTCAGGAGTCAGGAATGTGATACCCGTGTTTCTATTTCCAGTGAAAAGAGCTATCTGTAGATGATCTGACATCATTAATTACATGAATCGGCAGAGATAAATCAACACTGGACATCTTTTCTTTTTCCAATTCTGTAGAATGCTGATGGTACTTTGTAGACTACTTCTTTGGAATCATGGACACACGCTCATTTCTGCCGAATACTGTAGGTTGCCCGATGAATGCCCAAAAAGCGTTGCAATATGGCCGCCGAGTGCAGGGACATGCCTAAAAGGACTTTGGCTTATCTAATCTGAGGAAAGTTGGACTGTGCTTTTCAGTGATACATTGCTCATTCTTCTCAAATTTCACCAGATGTGTGCTTTGTGTTGTTGTGAATTGAGACTTTTGGGGCCTGGGGCCTGCACTACGAAGCGGGGTTACTGGCTTATCTGGGTAACTTCGAGAGTAACTTGATCACGTGTGGCGTAAGTTCCCGATTAACCCGTACTACGAAAGGTGGATAGGTTATAACCAAGGTATGCTGCCATGGCAATTTACGCTGCATTTACGCTGCATCTCAAACCTGCTCCGAGCAGGTTATGTTCTTGGTTAACCCGAGGTTTCCGTTAACCACACCCTTTATAAGTACCACCCCTCCACTATTCGAGACTATGTCGTACCTGGAGGATGATCCATACGACATCGGAGCGCAAATCGCGAGGTGCTCTCTTCGAGGGGTTTTAGAGACCGCCATATATATATATATATATCGACACCATACGAGGTGCTGGGCTCAAACTGCACCCGAAAAAGTGTCACCTGTTCCGGAGGCAAACCGGGTTCCTGGGCCATGTCGTGGGGGCTGCCGGAGTGGCCACCGACCCAGCTAAGGTGGAGACAGTGAGACGTTGGCCTGTTTCACGCGACGGTACCGAGCTGCGGAGCTTCCAGGGCCTGGCGTCATATTACCGGCGCTTCATTCGGGACTTTGCTACAGTCGCCAGCCCGCTGCATCGATTGATGCACAACACAGTGCCAACACTGCCACCGGAGGGAGGAGAGGAGCCTGGCCGCGGCCCAACCGGAGCCCGCTCGTTGGCTACAGGCTGCATCACCGCTGGCAGAGAGAGAGAGTCGCTGTTTTTCACGCTCGCCAGCGTCGCGCCAACGAGAGGGTCAACGCTCGCCAACAGCACGCCAATGAGGGAGCCAACGCTCGCCAGCGCTGCGCCATCAAGAGAGCCACCGCTCGCCAGCTTCACGCCAGCGAGAGGGTCAATGCTCGCCAGCAGCACCCCGAGGTCGTCTCGCCACCTTCCGCTACCAGCTACAGTGATCGAGAGACCGGAGACAACGCACCGCAGCCCCACGCCACAACGCAGCACTGCAGAGCGGCAGCTGGGGCCACGGACGCGCAGTTGCCGGTGGACGTGATGTCAAGGGAGGAGATCCGGAAGGCGCAATCGGAGGATGCCACGCTCTGCCGAGTGTGGTCATGGATCGACGTTGAACTGCATGTTCACTGTTGTGACGCCTGCACAGCGAAGAAGGGCCCCATGCGACGCTCGCACGCTCCGCTGCAGCAATACGCAGTCGGGGCTCCCATGGAGCGGGTAGCCGTCGATGTCATGGGCCCACTGCCAGTCACAGAGCGGGAAAATCGCTACGTGCTCGTGGCCATGGACTATTTCACTAAGTGGCCGGAGGCGTATGCGGTGCCAGATCAGAGCGCCCACACGACAACGGACAGACTGGTCACTGAGATGTTCTGCCGGTTCGGGGCACCGGAAGAGCTCCACAGCGACCAAGGGCGGAATTTCGAGGCGGAGGTGTTTGCTGAGGTTTGCCAGCGCATGGGCATACGGAAAACGAGAACGACACCTCTGCATCCACAAAGCGATGGGCTGGTCGAACGGTTTAACCGGACGCTAGCAGTGCAGCTGGCCATATTGGCCGACCGCCGACAAAAGGACTGGGACTTACACTTGCCCCTGGTGCTCTGGGCATATCGCACAGCGGTGCAAGAGTCAACGAAATGCACACCGGCAGCTCTGATGTTCGGGCGAGAGCTACGCACGCCGGTGGACTTGGTGTTTTGTTCGCCTCCGGAAGCGGAGATTGGAGGTAAGCCAGGGCTGGAATACTACAAGCAGCTACGCGAGAGACTGAAAGGAGTACACGAGTTGGCCCGGCAGGCTATGAGTGAACTGGAATACGTCAAAAGCGAGCTTACGATACGCGCTGTCGCGGCCAGGAGTTTCAGACCGGCGATAAAGTTTGGGAGTACTGCCCGGAGAGAAAGAAAGACATTTCCCCGAAACTCACAAGCCAGTGGGTCGGGCCGTGCGATGTCTTAGAGAAGCTGTCTGATGTGGTCTATCGTGTGAGACTGATTAAGCGTCGGAGAGTTGTGGCTCTCCACCGTGATCGACTGGCCCTGTATCGACCCCTGGCCTCAGCTGAGGGTCGTGGAGACTTTGACACTGACTCTGTGGAACTTGGTGACAATGGAGCTGTGGCTCTAACACCGGTCACCGTGCAGCCTTCACTGGAAGTCACCGCCGCGACAGCGTGGCGCCCACAACGCCAGCGTCTCATCCCAGTCAGGCTCATGGACTGACGTAGGGTAAGACTTGAGTCAAGGGGACATGGACTAAGTCTTGGGGGGCTGTGTAATGATCTGAGCCTAGCTGTTCATGAATGTGCTCCCATGATGCTGTGCAGTGTGTGTATGTGTGTAATGTTCATGTTCTAAACCAGGTGGGTTGACAACGTTGTATGTCCTGTCTGTTGTGTTTATATTTGCAGCTGGTTACATTGTTCATAACTAGGGTTGATTGGTGTGTGTTTTAGATACAGCCTAAGATAGATGTTTAGTGCTGGAGCATAAGGGCCAGGTCTGGCCCGGAATAATGTGTTCGTGTGTTTTGGTGCGTAACCAATAAAAACCATTCTGAGACAACCTTGCAGTTTGTTACAGTATTGTAACGTTCTCAGTTACTCGGACAGGAAACCACTTTCATAAACCAGCATTTATTAGGTACAACACTTGGTCGCCATTACGGGCTGCGACTTGCCGATATCAGTCCTTGTTTTTCCTAGAACTCCCGCGAACTCCACACAACAGATACACTGTAACTTTTCTGCTGCTCAGGTGTGCCCGCCCCCCCTGCAGCGCCTCTACAGGCAGTTAACATAAAACACAGCAAGGCAAACACAATGCACACAAAACATTAACATAGACCCGAACTGCACATCAACACACACCCAGGACGTTACACTACCCCCCCACCACAAAGTTCCTCGTCCTCGAGGGAACAAACAAAGTCCGCAAGACGCTGGGGTGGCCTCCTTGTCCTTTGTGGGCGTGACACAGGGGACAATGTGCTTAAATCAGGGGCTGGGGAAGTGGGCGGAGACCCGGGGGTCAAGGGGACAGGGTTGCCCCCACCTTGCACCTGCTGCGGTGGCTGACAGGGTTGTGGGGCCGGTAAAGGTGCTTGGGGTGGAGAACGTGGTGTTCCGGGGACTTGGGGTGAAGCACTGCCCTGATAGGGTGCCAGTCTGTCTCTATGCAGCACTACCTTCCTTCCTCTTGGCGGCAGCTGCACCCGATACACCACTTCCCCCATCCGCTCCAACACCCTGCAAGGCCCCATCCACTGGCTGTCAAGCTTCGGACAACAGCCCTTCTTTCTTTGTGGGTTGTGCACCCACACCAGCTCTCCAGCTTGGAAATGCCTCCCTCGGGCCCTCATATCATAATTACGTTTTTGCCGTAATTCATGCAAATTCATGAGCAGACTCAAGCCGATCCTGGAGCCTTCTTGCATACTCAGGGCCTGGGGAAACAGCAGGGGAGTCAGGGGGCCGCCCGATCAGCTCTGCCGGTGTGCAGAGTTCTCTCCCCAGTATAAGGAGAGCCGGGGTGCACGCCGTTGACTCCTGGACCGCTGACCGGCACGCCATGAGCACCAGCGGAAGATGCTCATTCCAGTCTCGCTGATGCTTCGATGAAAATATAGCCAGCTGCTGACCCAGTGTGCGGTGGAGTCTCTCTACCAAACCATCACTTTGAGGCCGTAATGGGGTGGTGCGCGTCTTTTTTATGCCCAGACGAGTGCACATGGCAGCAAACACAGCGGACTCAAAATTTCTCCCCTGGTCACTGTGCAGCATGTCAGGCAGCCCAAACCGGCTGAATATGCCTCCCAGCAGGGCACCAGCAACTGTCTCTGCCTCCTGGTCTGGGAGGGCGTAGGCCTCAGGCCACTTCGTAAAATAGTCAATGGCAGAGAGAATGTAGACGTTGCCCTTATCTGTTCGCGGAAGTGGGCCCACAATATCGACAGCCACTCACTCCATGGGGGCCCCTACTAGATGTTGCTGCAGTTGTGCATGTGACCGACCTGGTGGGCCTTTCCGCGCTGTGCACAGGTCACACCGCCGGCAAAAGTCTTCCACGTCCCTCCGAAGACGTCCCCAATAGCAGCTCTGGTGGAGCCGGCGGAGCATCTTGGTCACACCGAAGTGGCCTGACCCCGGAGCTCCATGCACAGCCTGCAGCACAGCTGTCCTCAGGCCCCTGGGGACCACCAGCTGCCAGCGCTCCTCCCCTGTAGCCGGCTCTTTCTACGCCCTCTGCAGCACGCCATCACTCAGGCGCAGCGCGTCGAACTTGGACCACAGCCCCTTAGTGGCCTGTGAGAGTCTTGCCACCTCTTCCCACGAAGGTCTCTGCTGTGACCCGGCTGTAAGTCGGGGTCGACCTCTTGCTGCTGCCTCCATTCCCCGGCACTCACCGTCTGCAGCTCCCGACAGACAAACACCTCAGCCTGCCGTACCACCTGCTGCTGCTGCTGCTCTTCACACAGTTCATGCTCACGACTGTCCCTTCGTTCGCAATAGCGGCAGCCGTCTGCCGCACACAGGCGACGGGAGAGTGAGTCTGCATTGCTGTGTTGTGCTCCTGCCCTGTGCACCACTGTGAAATCATAGGCCTGGAGCTCCTCCAACCACCTGGCGACCTGTCCCTCCGGCTCCCTGAATGACATCAGCCACTGGAGAGCTGAGTGGTCGGTTCTCACAGTGAAAGGCAGCCCACACAGGTAGTATTTGAAGTGGCGCACAGAAAGTACCCCTGCCAGGAGCTCGCGACGGGTTACGCAGTAGCGCCTTTCAGCCTTGTTGAACACCCGGTTAAAATAGGCCACTACCCTCTCTCCGTCAGCACCCACCTGCGACAGCACTCCTCCGACGCCCACCCCACTGGCATCAGTGTCCAACATAAACGGGAGGGAAGGGTCAGCTGGGGCTAGCACAGGGGCATTGCTGTGGGCCCGGCGCAGCTGGGCGAATGCCTCCTGGCATGCTCCTGTCCAGACAAACTATCTGTCTTTCTGCAACAGCTGGAACAGAGGAGAAGCTATGCATGAGAAACCCCATACAAATCTTCTATATTATGAGGCAAGGCCCAAAAAACTTTGCACCTCCTTTTGAGTGGACGGGACAGGCCATTCAACCACTGCCTGCACTTTGTCCTGCACAGTGCTAATTCCCTCCTGCCCCACCCTGTGTCCCAGAAAAGTCACCTGGCGCTGCATAAAATGACACTTATCTGGGTGGAGCTTCAGCCCGGCATCCCTGATTCTTCCCAGCACGCGGCGTAACGACATTAGGGCGGCGTCAAACGATGGTCCATGTGCCAGGATGTCGTCCAAATAGACCCGGTCCATTAGTCTGGCGAATGTTGCTGGCGCATTGCACAAGCCGAAACTGAGGACCTTAAATTGCCAAAGCCCACGCCCAGTGCAAAAAGCAGTCTTTGGTCTGGCGGACGAGGAGAGGGGAACCTGGTAATAGCCGGATCGGAGGTCCAGTGAGGAAAACCAGGCCGAGCCTGAGACTAGGTCCAGTGACTCGTCCACGCGGGGCAGTGGATACGAGTCTTTCTTTGTTACCCCATTCGGTGGTCTGTAGTCAGAGCAGAGGCGCCCACTCACCATTCTTTTTGGGCACCATGACCACCGCCGCCGCCCAGGGGCTGTCTGATGGTTTGATGATGCCGGCCTGAAGCATGTTCCAGACAGCTTTGTCACATGCCTCTTGACGCGCCAGTGGAAGCCTGCGAAGCCGACACTTTATGGGGTAGGCGTCGCCAGTGTCAACTCATGCTCCACCAGCTGCGTTTGGCTGACCTCATCCTCATTCAGTGCAAAGCTGTCCCTAAATTCAAATAAAAGCATCCATAACAGCTCCTGCTGATGTGAGTCCAGGCCATCACTGTTCTCCATCCACATTTTCCGTATGGCAGACTGCGCCGCCCCCTCCTCTGGCTGGGGCAGCAGGGCCGTGGGGTGGCCCATGCTGATGGAGGCTGGCGCTGCCAGCAGGGGTGCCATGGTGTTGGGGTCTGTCTCCTCTGTCCCCACCTGAGATGGAGGAGGTTGCCAAGCCATGCCATGCCATGGTGGGGAAGTGGCGGGTTGAAGTGGAACTGTGGAGTTTTGGGGGACGTGAGTGTGACCTGGGGCTCTGCCGTAACAACTTCTCGTGCTGGCACAGTGGTGGGGACGACGGTGTTGTGGCCGCCAACATGATGGCAGGCCCATCCTGGAATCTCAGCGTGCCTCCTCCTAGGTCCAGCTGGCAGCCTGTAGCCTTAAGAAAATCCAGTCCCAGTATGCACGGGTCTTGCACACCTGCCACCCACACTGGATGGCGGACAGCCCTGCCCCCCCACAGTCACAGTCATCATGCCTTTGCCTTGCATCGGTGCCAGGCTGCCCGTGACTGTGCGCAGCTGCACAGTGGTGGGCTCTAACTGAGTCCAGCCTGGCACCACATCAGGTCTTATGAGTGTTACTGTGGATCCTGTATCCCCGAGGGCAGAGCAGGGGACCCCCTCTACAGTCCCTGGGACGTAGCAAAAGTCCCCAACACATGTCCGTCCCACCACTACCACTGACCCCGGGGAAATGTTGTCGTCTGCTTCTGGGGAAGGTAGGGCCTGACTTCCCCGGCTGTGCTGTTGGGCCCCTCCTGCAGACGACGAAGAGGAGGAGGAGGAGGAGGATTAGGTTGGGGTCCGCACAGCCTCCGCTATGCGGACCCCGCACCGTTTCCCGGGCCCGTGGAAGCTTTTGGGAACTGCCTGAGGAGGTGTCCTGGTTGTCCACACCCCCAACACAGCCTGGGTGATGTGCGCGGGGCACGGGTTGTTTGGAGAGACATAGCCCGTATCAGTTCAGTTATCTCAGTTGCCCACGCTGGCTTCTCCATTGGTGCCCATCGCCACTCTAGTTGTAGGCATGCCCTCACTGCGGCTACTTCCAGCTGACACGCCCCACACAATCTCTCTCTCCATCGCTAACTCCAAAGCAGTCTGCAACGATCGTGGATGCTTCAGCTGCACATGCACACGCAGCTCAGTGGGTGACAGAGCTCTGATGAACTGGTCTCTTGCCAACTCACTTTGCACATCAGATGGCATGTGTGCATATGCTCGCCTAGTAAGGCTCTCTATATCATTGGCCAAGACCCGCAGGTGCTCCCCTGGGAGCCTACATCGGCTGCTGAGTTCATTTTTCAGTAGGTCAGGCTGTACACACTGTCCAAAGCGCCTCTTCAGTGCCCCCACTAAAGCCTCATATTCATGCCTGTCCTCTGGGCTAAGCAGCAAAAGGCATTTTAATGCATCGTCTGTGAGGCACATAGCAAGCTGTAGTGCTTTCTCTTCCTCTGTCCATTCACCCGCGTGAACGAGCAACTCAAACTGTGCATGGAATGCCTCCGAATCTGACTTACCCCCGTACTTGGGTGTTTTCAATGGGGATGCGGTGTTATGGGCGCCGCCATGCCTGTTGTTATAGTCCCGAGGCTTCGCACGGGCACCTGCAGCCATGCCAGCATCAGCAGCCATCCTCGCAGCCGAATCCCTAATGCGAGCTCTTGCCTGCTCCATCCTCTCTGACCATTCGCCACTTGCTCCCTCCTCCTTTACATTCGCGTTCGAAAAATACTTCTCAATGCCGCTACGTTACGTCTCACACAGTAGTGCGACTGGTCTGCCAACTTAGCTAAACTGATAGGTAACTACTAGCATATAAATCAGTCCATGAACACTTGCCTTCCGAGCGTAATTGCTTAACTTCTGACACCAGTTGTAACATTCTCAGTTACAGAAAACCACAGGAAACACTTTCATAAACCAGCATTTATTAGGTACAACACTTGGTCGCCATTACGGGCTGCGACTTGCCGATATCAGTCCTTGTTTTTTCCTAGAACACCTGCGAACTCCACACAACAGATAAACAACACTGTAACTTTTCTGCTGCTCAGGCGTGCCCGCCCCCCCTGCAGCGCCTCTACAGGCAGTTAACATAAAACACAGCAAGGCAAACACAATGCACACAAAACATTAACATAGACCCGAACTGCACATCAAAACACACCCAGGACGTTACAGTATATATATGGCGGTCTCTAAAACCCCTCGAAGAGAGCACCTCACGATTTGACTTTTACTGCCAGACAATGTCCCCTGCCCTGTACTCCCCTGTAATCATACGTCTGACTAACCATAATGCCTCTGAACATGTATGGACATGGCTTGCGCCTTACAAGACAAGAAACATTGCCCCAAAAATGTGGTTTCTTCAGCCTGAAATTGACTTCTGTCCTTTCTAGGGGCAAGACTTTCTCTAGCCAGGGAGCTATAGTGAGCTATAGGAGACTGCAAGGGGCAATCACTCCCAGACTGCATTTGTTGAAAGTAGCCACTTCACAAGGACGGCTACATAAAAAAGTCTTTATTGACAATATCATACTGTAGATGGTGACATAGATGGTTATGGTTATGGAATTTAGCAGAAGTTTTTGTCCAAAGGGACTTACAAAATAAAATAATACAATAGTAAAGTAAACAATACAATAGTAAAATTAACAGTAAACAGTTTTAAAAAAGTAGGTAAGACTACATTAAAGAAAATAGCAATAATAACAATAATGTCAATGCAATATCAACAATCAGTAATGAAAATAAACAATACCATACATATACATGTAAATACAGTAATATGTTAAATGCATTGAATGCATGGATAAATCCTTCAGAAAATGGTTCTTTTCATTTAAAATATTGCAGTCTGTAATTTTGTCAGTGACAGCCTTCATTCCCATTCCTCACGGCCTCTTTGAAGACACGTGCATTCTAACCTAACCCCTCTGTATTTGACCCCCACGTCCTCCTTGGCTTGTGGATGGTGAGCAGGGTCGGTTCAAAATATACATAAACACAAAACACATACACAAAAAAACAGTACCGAACAACCTAGCATGAGTTGCTGCAGCCAACCGCCAGGGATGGACAGTATTTCAAATACAAAATAGTATTTTGTCATTTGTATTTTATTCTGTTGAAGATACTGGCTTCGTATTTTGTATCAAAATACTTAATAGGTGTATTTTTGTAGTTTAAAAATACTGCCAAATATTTTGGGTAAAACAAATAGCCTACATTTGGTGATGTGGTAACATTATAAAAGTGCAAAACAATGAATGTAGCCTCTGACTGGTGCTGACTTTGCAATTTGCCAAGACTTGTGCTCATAATATTGAGATTCAGAAAGATACACACAATACACCCCCCTCATACCAACCTCAAGTTTCTTGAGAACTTAAATGATTTTCTCAAGTCTCTTGAGAATTTTAATCATCCAATCGGAAGTGGTTATGTAGTTGCCTTGCCACATTGCTCAATCTGGGCATGCATGACATGGAAGTATGCAAAGTGATATCATGTTCTCTTTAAAAAAGTATTTTTAGTACTTTCAAAATAGAAACATACAGTATTTTATTTTGATACATGTGGCTGATGTATTTTGTAGTTTATTTTGACACTTAAAGTTAGGGTATTGCATATTTCATTTTAAAATCATTTTGATGTATTTTTGCCCTGCCAACAGCTAGAGAAGCCAGGCAGCTACAGTGCTACACTCTGGGGGCATGAACATGGGGCAGCTACAGTGCTACACTCTGGGGGCCAGGCTTGTGCAAAATTCTAGAATTAAATTGAAACTGGTTCTTTAATTCCAATTCAATTCTTGAATGTCACTTGCATTTCAATTGAGGTAGCAAACAGGAAGCAGAATTGCAATTCAAATTGTGCACAACCCTGCTGGGGGCATGAACATGGGACAGCTACAGTGCTACACTCTGGGGGCATGAACATGGGGCAGCTACAGTGCTACACTCTGGGGGCATCTTTTGCTGTGACTGCAGCAACTCGAGCTCGGTAGCACCCACTGATCTCGTTTTTTTCTCATAGTAGGCTACTCAGTGACTTCGAAAAACAGAGATCTATGTGAAAAATGACCAAACTTGACTTTGTTTGGGTGGGCAAGACACAATGCTTGGGTGGGTTTAACCCATGCTGGCCCCTGCCAGCCCTGGGGCCTGTACTACGAAGCGGGGTTACTGGCTTATCTGGGTAACTTCGAGAGTAACTTGATCACGTGTGGCGTAAGTTCCCGATTAACCCGTACTACGAAAGGTGGATAGGTTTTAACCAAGGTATGCTGCCATGGCAATTTACGCTGCATCTCAAACCTGCTCCGAGCAGGTTATGTTCTTGGTTAACCTGAGGTTTCCGTTAACCACACCCTTTATAAGTACCACCCCTCCACTAACAATTCGAGACAATTATGTCGGCGTACCTGGATGATCCATACGACATTGGAGCTCAAATCGTGAGGGGCTCTCTTCGCAGGGCGAGGGGTTTTACAGACCGCCATATATATACTATAGACTACATATATATATATATATACCCGGACGATATTCTCTATGAAGATATAGATTGTCAGCCGAGGGAATTCGTTATCTTTGTCAGATGATCTAGGCAGAAGTCTCTAATGTCATCCGTCATAGCATGCCCTTACGTGGACATTCATGTTTTCCATCTAATCGGTGATGCTGAACATCTAAGCAAGAATACTGTATGTCCGAAAATAAATCGGACATAGGCCTAGCCTAGCCTACAGTTGCTGAACTTCTGAGCAAGAATAGCCTAAAATAAATCAGACATAGCCTACAGTAGGCCTAATAAATTAAAATCACCATTTTAACAAACTTGTTAAATTGAATGTCACTGTACCCTGCACATAAAGGCAACACATTACCAAAATCCGACCGAATGCCTCCCTCAACCCCTTCCATAATCGGCCTTCCACTATTATTTGCGATGGCCAACTCCTCTGCTACTGTAAAACACTCTGGTGCCTTACAGTAGTGTTCAAAGACACCTTTTTCTTGTTAACTGTAAAACAGAGGCCAAGTGAAGGCTATAAGCATACTAGGCCTACATGTTTTCATAATTAAGAAATATTAATGCAAGCTATATAAACCTACTATTCTGAATAATGAGTTTGTGTTTCATTTTCACCTGCTGCCATGTAGCTACGTTTGGCAATGGTGTTGCATCTGAAATGTTCACAGGATTAGGCATACACTAAATCAGTCAATGGGGGCTACTTAAACATTCAATTATCCTATTACTGTAATCTATATGCCCACTTCTGAATTGTGTTGCATCTGTAGGCATTTCTATGAACTCAAAATAGGCAATTTAATTATTTCAACTCATTTCAGACATTCCGCAAGCTATTAATCCTTCGTAACACATATTTGAAGAACATGTGGAAATAAAACTTTACTTTTAGGCATTTAGGCTACCCGATCTGCAATACGTTGCCAACAGAGTTGCCTTGCTTTGTTCACTGCCGACGTATTTCCTCATAACTTGTCATAATAATTGTGCATTCCTCATCCGTAAAATAAGGTGATCGCGTCATCATTGAAAGTGGTGACTTGCGCTGCAACCTGCCCCTTTTATGTGAACGCGCACAAACTCCAATTAGGTTATCCCCGGCTCAACAAATCAACTTCATAATCAGCGTCGATGTACCGATTAACACCACTTAAAGGAGAATTCCGGTGTGATATTGACCTAAAGTGTATTGAAACATGATACCGAGTGTGAACGTATGTCTCATAGCCCATCTCGGCTTGTCCCCTGCACTCCAAAATCTGGCGCTAGTTAGCTGATGCTACCAACAGCTTTTTCAATAGTGGTGCTTCGGCATCGGGCTAGCCATGCAAATAAATCACTGTTTTACACCCATTTACGAGGCTCAATGTATCTCCACACTTCATTGGTAGACTTCCGAGGGCCCTGACATTTAAAACGAGACATTGAGAACTTTGAAAAAGCACTGGTAGTTTACTTACAAGACGATTTATACAGACAGTATCTTCACAAAGTTTAGCGTTTGCAGCCATCTTGAATTTAGTCACGATAAGTCGAGCAACGAGTAAGAATGAACAGGTATGATAAGGGATCAGATTCCAAAAATAATTCAGTGGAAATGCATGGATTCCAGTTTCTTCCAGTAGCAGCAACTGGAATCCATGCATTTCCACTGAATTATTTTTGGCTCGACTACTCCGACTCTAAAAAATACGGTGCTCAATTCCTTTCGCCGGTTTCACTCATGGTTTCGACTCTCAATAGATGATGCCTTTATAAGTTCGCCGTGAACGCGCACAACTCTAGGTTATCTAACACAGGGTTGATTGAACTAACTGGTAACCGGTGTTTTGGAACCGACAGCTCGGGTTTAGTCGCCACAGAGGCTAAGTTTTATCTCAGTGTTTGTTAAACCTCCTTTCTGGAATACCCCTCAGGCCCCGACTGTGTGATTATCTCTAAACAGTTGTGGCGGTTATATAATCCATACACTTGTGGGATGGATTTGACATGGACAAAATGCTGACATTCCAGTAAAATTTAAAGGCTTTTAAGACTCTTTACAGTGCCCATTCATGGAGGTTGTCATTGTGCGAGGTTATGTCTCTCTGTCCTGACAATGCAGATTAGGAATCCTTACATTTAACTTCTCTGTTTTTTCAAAGCTTCCAAAAAAACCCCACAAGGCCCAGAGAGATGAAAAGGTCAGGAAAGAGTGTGTGAGACCTTAGTTTACAAAACAAATCACGTGGGGTTTGTACTCTATCCCTCTGTCATTGGAGAAAACATTTCCCAGTTCAGTAGCTACTGGTCTCTCAACAATTATTGTCTCTCATGATGATATGATGGTAGCGGTTAAAATTATTTTTAGTAGGATTATTATTGTTGTTGTTATATTGATTTGATATTGTTGATTGATTTAGTTGTTTTTTTCAACATGCATTATTATGCGATTTATCCAAAGCATAAAGATGAAATCATTAACAGAAATAAAAGACCAACCACATTTGCGTTGCAGGTCAAATCATATGCCTTTATTTGTTGACAAATAAAAAAAAAACACATTTGTGTTATTGTTTATTTGTTGTTGTTTGTTTTATTTTGCTGGACTCTGGGCAGGGCCATCAGGCTTATTAGCCTTGTCATCAGGCTGAGCTTTGTCTTGTTTTTCCTTCGGGGCCACTTCTTTTCCCTTGCTCTTCTTAGCAGGCTCCTTCTGTGGGGGTTCTATGGATTTAAAGGGGAAACAGATCCCAACCATTGTCATCCCAGACAGATAAATAAAAGATTCATAGTGACTTTTTGTAACATCAAATAGTGAATGGTAAATTAACTGAACTTGTACATCAGTAATTTCCCACTCAGAGCACTCAACGTGTCTTGCAGAGAAATGCATCACATTCACACATTCTCCCAAATATGGAAAACATATGTTATTTTTTAAAGTTGTTGTAAGCCAACATCAATCCTTTGATTTGGACCATATTTTATGCATGCATTTATTTACATTAAGGAAGAGAAGTTAACTGATGGAAACAATGAATTACAAAAACATTCCCAGACAGGTATGGTTAGACCAGACAAAGTGATCAAATGGTCCAATGACTGTAAAATTAAACGATTAAGCAGTCATTGGTTACATCTGAACAGGTGTGGGAGGCATGCACATGCAGGACAAGGTGGACAAACAAAGATGCAGACTGCTATTAGGATACTCTACTCCACAGCATTGGTAGCTGAGGCTACATGGGTCTGGATTCTCAAACAATGATGTAGCACTTAGTCAGACATAACAGAAATAGTTGAAGCAGAGCGGTCCATAATCAAGGATTTTTGATCATAATATCCTTCATCTCTAGACTGCTACTGCTGGGATATAACAAGCCAAGCAAGTTATCTTGTGTGCTCTTCATGCTACCTGTAAGTTTGCATATCTACTGTATGCCCTGGTTTGTAAAACTCAGCATGCAATACTGGAAACCCTGTCCCCCGCTCAGAGCCTACTGGCTTAGGACCAGGCCTTGACCAACTTACCACTCTTTAAGGCATGTTCTAAGGTGAAATCGCCGCTGTGTGGAGAGAACATGACAAACAAATGCATGGACAAGGTTCTTTCAGTATCAAAAAATGAAGGGCTCAAAAGCACAAACATAAACATGGACATATTGTAGCCGGTCACAGATTTCAGAGAGTGCGCCACTTTGTCATGTCAAAGTCTATAACTCTATTCTCTAACTCAAAGTCTATCAAAGTCCTGAAGTACTCAAAGTCTAACTCTAACTCAAAGTCTATCAAAGACCTGAATGTAATTGCAGCACATTTTTGAGAACCACAACATGACACCATTAAAAATGCCTTGAATGTTATTGCCCTGAATGTAATTGCAACAAATCATTGAAATCAGGACTCAAGTGTTATTAGTGGTGTGTGTGTGTGTGTGTGTGTGTGTGTGTGTGTGTGTGTGTGTGTGTGTGTGTGTGTGTTTGTGGGAGGGGGTTGCATCCTCACGTGCTATCGATGCCATGCAGCAGTTTACGGTAACTCTCGATCTCAGCCTCCAGCTTCATCTTGACGTTGAACAGGGCCTGGTAATCGTTGGCCTGCCGCTCCACCTGGGTCCGCACCTGGCTCAGTTCCCACTCCAGCTGCTGCAGCACGCGGTTGAGGCGGCCTAGCTCATGGCCATAGCGGCCCTCCGTATCCCGCAGGTTCTCCTCCAGAGAGAGAATCTGCAGTGCAAGATAGAGAGATATGAGTGTGTGTGCGTGCGCGCGTGCAGGGGTGCTGCTGGGGGGTGGGGTGGGGTGGGGTGGGGGATGCAGCACAGCATAGCCTACCATTTGACTTATAGCCTGCACATCAATCTCTAGGGACTGTTTCTGGCGACGTAGATCAGTTAGCTCATTTTTGCTGGACTGGATCGACTCTGTATTTTTAGCCACTTCAATCTTGATATTATCAAACTGAGAGAGAGAGAGAGAGAGGTAGAGAGAAAATGTATTAGAACATGTTGTAAGTACTTAAAGTGTTTTAAATTTAAGTCTTTATTAGTTTTTTTTTTTGAAAATTCAAATTATTCAAAACAAAATGTGTGTGGTGACAATTGGTAGGCTTACCCTCTTACTATACCAGGTCTCAGTGTCCTCACGGTTCTTATCAGCGACCTTCTCATACTGAGCGCGAATTTTGTTGAGGGTGCTGGCCAGGTTGGACTCAGGGGAGTCCACCTCCACAGTGACATCAGAATCCTTTACCTTCAGACGCAGCGACATCACATCCTATGGTGGTGATTGAGAAGACATTTGCAGTTCAAAGCCAACGATAAAAAATGTAGGTAGTAAGTCATAACGTAATATATGTCAGGGGCTAACTTACATCAAGGTGATCCTTCTTGAGATAAGCCAGCTCCTCTCTTACGGCCTCAATCTGACTTTCCAATTGCATCTTGGACAGTTGAGTGTCATCGATGACCTTGCGCAGGTCGGCAACGTCCGTATCCACATTCTGACGCGCCACCACCTCGGTCTCCAATCTGTAAAGTGATATGGGTCAGCAATAGTATACTCGTCAAAATAATATACTTTTTTATGATATATGCATGTTTCGATTTAATAGGCTAAAGGATACTGAAATTGCTTTTCCCATATTGACGTGTTGCAGAATTTATTGCGCCATCTTGTGACCATGACATTATGGGTTTGAAACTTCAGGCTTATTGCATGTAATTTCACATTTGTTGAACAAGATTGTTCTAGGTGGACCATAAATCGAAGTATAATTTACTTGTTTTTGAAGTCTTCGTTGGCCAGTTTGCTGTTGTCAATCTGCAGAATAAGACGAGCATTCTCCATGGTCTTTTGACGAACCTACAGGGAACATTGTTATTATTATTATTATTATTAGGCTATTATTATTATTATTATTATTATTATTATGTAGCATATTCCTATGTTGAGAGGATTACAAATGACTTGTATTGCTGTTTAAACGTGGAAAAATGTACCTGCTTCCTGAGCTCAACCAGGGGTTTCTCAATCTCCTCCCAGTCACGATCGGTCATCTTTCCTCTCCTCTTCAAAATCTCTTTGATTTTGTCCTCCAGCTCCGTGTTGGACTTCTCCAGTTTGCGAACCCGACCCAGGTAACCAGACAGCCGGTCGTTCAGGCCCTTCATGGTCCGCTTGTCATCAGGCTGGGCCGAGGCGATGCTGTCGCCATCTCTCTTCTGGGAGTCGGGGCGCAAAGCGCTCCGGAGACCCTGCAGAGTGGACACGGACGCACGGGAGTCCCTTCCCCCAGCCCCACCGAACATACTTGCGGAGCTTGTAGGCCTACGAGACATCGCGATCTGATTGATAGAGGATGGAGGTGACACTTCTATAGTAGTTACCTGCTCAGGTATGTAGTGAGGTGTCGATGCTAGAATCCTACTTATACCCACCCACCCATCCGGGGCGTCTAACAGCTAGACTGAATTATAGGTTTCTTCCAGCTGACCGGGAGAACCTGTAGTTTCACCAGCATTCGCTTTTCCTGGTATTTTCCAAGTTATGCATAATTCATTAGGGGAGGCGTGTGCTTCACCTTAATAAGCAGGCGAGGTTCTTCACCTCGCTACCTTGCATGCCAGTCTGCCCGGATCACTCATATCAACAGTCAGAGATAGCAAAAATGACCAGCGTAAAAGAGAACGGAGGTTTCAGCAGTCAGTCACACAATCCCTCAAGAGGGTACCCCAGCATGACGCCGGCCAAGAGGGACCTGCTCAACCCCATCGACACAAAGGTGGACCCCGTTGACCAGAAGGCCAAGACAAATGAGAAAGATCAGATGGTTGGACTGAATGATAAGTTCGTTGCATTTATTGACAAAGTAAGTAGGCTGCGGTTTAATTATTATGGTGCAAAGTGATTTAGAGGCTGCATTTTGTATCGTTTATTTTAAATGAGAGAGGCTCCTCTTGATTTTCGAGTCACAAGTTTGTCTGCGAACTTTTAATCAAGACGAATATTTTCTAGATAGTAATCAGAATGTTTAACATATCAGTTAAGAATGAGCTACGGGGTTATCGCCAATGCTATTTTTGCATCTAATAAATAAACACATATAATATAATAGGCCTATAGGATAGTCCTCAATTTGTTTCAACATCTGATTTATTGTTTACTTTTGTGGTTCGTTGTTTGATAATGCAATCTTCTAACAAATGTGTTTATAGTGAAGCACATGCTAAATTGTGCAGGTCCTGTAATTTCACATTGTCATTTTGCACGTCAGTTCAAGGGCGTTAACTATGCTCAAGTCGATTTTGAACTCCTGGGCATCACATTCTTAGACTTTTTATATTGCAAATTGTTTTAATTGGTAATAGTTACGTATCGCCTTACCAACAATAATTTCTGAAAGACATATTTTAAGCATTTCTGTAGGCCTATGTCATTGAATGTTGTGTATTGTAGCCTATTTGGCCTACTGAATTGTATTGCATTGCCTTTGAAGTACTCCTAAGCAACGCCTCCAGAAACTGATTCCATTCCACCAGTTTACCACCACTTTGTAGGTGCAGTTTTTCATTTCGTCCACATGAGGTCAGAAAAGATGGCCCACTGACCTTCAAATTCTTTTACCACAGGTGCGCAACCTTGAGCAGGAAAACCAAAGGCTCGAGGCCAAACTGAAGATTCTCCTGGAGCAAGAGCAATACAAGGGCAACATCGATGACATCGTAGCCGAGCTGAGCACCAACTTGCGCCGGCAGATCGACAGTTTGGACCGGGACCAGCAGAAGCTGGCGGCGGAGCTGGACCGCAGTCAGGATGAAGTGGATCAGACCCGTAATAAGTAAGCTTTGTTTTCATTGTTAGATTGATTGCTTTATTGATTTGATTGTATTTGTTCACTGGTGTTTTTAATCACTCTTTTAATTCAGTAGTTTAGGCCTACTAAGTATTTTAGTCAGAATAATTATGACCGCCGCTAGCGAAGCTAGCGAAGCGGTCATATAGGGATTGTCAAAGTTTTTTTTTTTTTTTTTCGTCATCTACTTCCTGAATTTTTGGTCAACTATACCCGGGACACCGAACCACCGGGGCACATGAAATTTGGTGGGTATGTAGCCCCACTAGACTTTTACGGAAAAATTTCGTTTCGTCCCCGGGGGCCACCCCCCCCCACCCCCCCCCCCCCCCCCCCTCCCCTGCTGGGCCCCGAACCGCAAAAAAAGCAGTTTTTCCTAAATGACTACCTGAACCGTGGCACTGAGGATGAAGAATCTTTTATGGTATGTTGGTCTCAAGGGCCCACATCAACCTGGCCCATAATCACTCATTTGTGATTTGCACCCCCCCAGTAAAAAATGAAAATGCAATATTATTCTACTTTAATCGCCCCTATCTTCAGTTAAGATGTTCAGAACTGCACCAAATTTATGTTTATGATTGACCTGGCATTCTCTGGGGGTATGCCAAGTTTCGTAGAATTTCATCCATGGGGGAGTCTAAAAAAATTAGGTTATGTGTACATTTAGTGACTGTACACTCATTGGCCTGTAGATGGCGGTGCACACATATACACATGCACACACACACAGGCACCCACATACTATCGGTATTAGAACGGCTGATACATAATTACAAATTCAGTAGGATTAAAAGAAAGCCAAAATAAATATTCATCATCATCATCATCATGGCTGCATTTCCAGTATTGGCGATAAGTAGTCGTTTGTCCACTAGATGGCGCATCGTTGCAGTGAGACGTAATTTTGTTGGAAGATCTGCCCGCTATTTATTTTTGATTTCTTAAAAGATTGAGCTTGGTCTGGTGAAAGCCAGACTAGCCATGGACCTCAGTTACACAATGCAAGGGAACATGAATCAGCCTATATTTGCACGAACAATAATGGACAACAGCTCTTCAACTTTGGCCCGTTAAAATGTGTATGAACAGTCTAGCGACGCATTTCATCAAGGCCCATTTGGACATGTCAGTTATTTGCACCACTGGTTAGATTTCGTTTCAGACTACTGTTACTTAATTTGTGCAATAACATTAACGTTTCAGACTACTGTTACTTAATTTGTGCATTGACAATCTTCTTTGGCTATTCTACAATCTATTCACCTTTTCAGCACCAGTAGGCTACTTTCTGTGCAGCCGCACACACACACTCAGGCATGCCAAACAAGCATACACAAAAGTTTCAAGAGTGGGGGATGGAGTAAAATATGGAGACAAATTGAAGTGTGATTTCTTTTCGCGGAACGGATGTACAGGACTGAGCGGCGGTCATATTTTGTACCGCTATGCGGTACATCTAGTTACTTACTGTCATCATCATCATCACCACAGACTTGTTTTTTCCTGCTTCCCTATTCTGTCTCTTCTTGGTCCACCCCATCTTTCCCAGTTACAATGGAACCTTCCCATTAGGCCCATAGGCCGGGAGGTTACCCTTAAAATGTATGCTCTTCACAGTTCCACTAGAAGCCTGTTGCAACACTTAACCATTAGAGGCACACTCCTGTGGATCAAATTGATTAAATTGGGACTATTGTCCACCAACTCCTTTTCTCTTTTAAGCACAAGGCCATCCTATATTTTCTCTCAGTCCCAAATCTATCTTTTTCAATAACACGAATTTAAAAGTGCTCCGCTTATTGTAGAAATAGTGGTAGGCCTACAGCCAGAGGAGTCTGTTCAATGGTTGCATGTAGTTGAACGATTAATGCATGACACGTTTTCCTAGAGAGCGGCTCACTGAATTTTCCTCTAGTGTCCATCCAGATGGCATTACGTAAAGATGCTTGCCCGTGATCACCATGTAAGGGACGAGCAAAGGAGCAGAAAAGACATGGAATGTACTACATAATCACTGTGTGTGTATACACATGCCCCCCCCCCCCCTTTCCAAGGCTCAGTCATTGCCTGGGGGCTGGTCCATAAACCATATACTCTCTCTGGCCATCCATCTACCACATGTTTCCATTCTGCTTGAGTCCCCTCTGATGCTCTGTCTGGTTCTGCTCACAGCAAGACGTTTTTTTCCCCTCCTCACCTCTGTGTCGCGGAGGCTCAGGATCTTTCCTGGTCATAAGTCAGAGTCGCATCTCGGTTATGGCGATGCACATGGTGCCGGAGTCCACTGGCCAATGTAACACATCGGCCCTGGATTTGTCTCTGCAGGTTTGAGGAAGAGCTGCAGAGGAAGATAGATGCAGAGAACGACTTTGTGATCAACAAGAAGGTGGGTGATGCAAGAGTGTGATCGGTCTCGGGAGCTGTGAGTTCTGCCAGTTCAGGGGATTCTTGTACAGTGTGATGGTGTTTTATGACTTTGTCAGTCTCATTTAGTAAAATAAGTAAAAACTAAAAAAAAAAAGAAGAAAATAGTAATAGGTGGCATTTTCAAATGATCTAGTCAAATCAGTTCAAATTTACATTACATTTATTCATTTAACAGACTTTTATCGAAATATTGGGCCAATATCTCCCAAGCAACTAGGGTTTAAGTGCCTTGCTCAAGGGCACAACGGTGGATTGTGCATTACATTGTCAGGTGATTACAAGATATGTTTGTTTGTTTGATTTGTTTCATTGTTTGATTTGTTTCATGATAGGACGTGGATGAGGGCTACCTACAAAGAGTCGAACTTGAACTGGACCTCGAGGAGCTGATGAATGAACTGGATTTCCTGAAACGGGCTTACAGTGAGGTTGGTCTCAGCCAATAGGCCAAACAGTTACAGATTCCTCAGCCAATAAAAGATGTTCTTGTCATCCCCCACCTTTCCCTGACCACGATTCCTTGTCTCCCACACTACACAGGAGATCAGAGAGCTGGAATCCATGATCGTCAAAGAGAAGATCCGGCTGAAGGCCAACAATGGCCCTGACCTAGACCTGGATGAGATTGTAGCCTCCGTGAGGAAACATTATGAGGACATAGCGGCCCGTAGTCGGGAGGATGTGGAGCAGTGGAACCAGAAGAAGGTGGGCTCAGGCTATAACTCAGACTGCCTACTTGCACACTTCAACATTTTTTCAAAAAGTCTAAGTATATAGTGCAGATAATGGGACAATACTAAAAAGTGGGCACAACGCAAGTATGCGCTCAGTGCACACTAGCAGTGTAAAAACGGAAGTATGTGGTTTGAGACGCAGCCTCAGTGTGGGGTCACACGGGGACAAAGCCCTCCTCTGCCACAGGCCAGCTGGCAAATACACTGAGATATATTGCAGATACACTAGTATTGGAGGGTAGTTTACTGTTTGTATGTGTTATTTCTAGCTGCTTGACTAGGCCTAGATGTTTCTGAAATTTGCTTTGATTTGATTACACCTTTGATATAAATGTAAATGAGCCTGTGAGAATATCTAGTGAGACTGTTCTAAAGGATAAACAAAGTAGACATTTGATCCTTGTCATCGTACCACTCTAGATGCATAATTAATCTCTTTCTCTCTCTCTCTCTCTCTCTCTCTCTCTCTCTCTCTTTCCTCTTTCTCTCTCTTTCTCAATAGATGGATACTTTGGTTCTAACGGCTGGGAAGTATGAGGATGACCTGCGCGATGTCAAGAAAGAGATTGCTGACCTACTGAGGCAGATCCAACGGCTGAAGCATGAGCTCGAAGGACTGAAGAAAAAGGTAAGACTGCTCCACTGGACACATTCATCCAGAGGTGGAAAAGTTCAGTTTCAGAAAGTCCTTTCACAAATCTGTGCCAACCGTTCACTCAAACCAGCTGATTCTAATTAGCACACCTCCTCAGCCAGGTAGAGCAGCTAATTGGTGAGATCACCTGTGTTAAGTGCACAGGTAGAACCAGTACAGGTTTTACTTTCGGAAGCTGGACTTTTCCACCTCTGCTTTCATCTCTATGAAGCTTCCATGTCTCTTGCCTACAGCCTTTCTACATCCAACACCTTAAAAGTGTCATCTCATGTATGCAATATCCATTACCAAATATGCATGAGTATCAACACTCAACACTGGTCCTTTGGGAAAGCACAGTCCTTCTGTCACAATGTTACCACCTGTCCATGTCTCGATGCACATCCTAAAATGGTCAGGTATCAAAGAGTCTCTCCATACTACCCCCCCTCCCACTTCTCTTTCACATTCTCTATGACAGAAAGATGCCCTGGAGTTAGAGATCACCCAGTGTGAGGACCGGAGCCAGGAGAGCATAGCCAAGGGACGCGGCCACATCGGGGAGTTGGAGGGGGCCCTGCGCAAGGCCAAGCAGGTGATGGCGCGCCAGGTGCGAGAGTACCAGGAGCTCATGAACGTCAAGCTGGCGCTGGACATCGAGATCGCCACCTATAGGAAGCTCTTGGAAGGAGAGGAGATGAGGTACGGACAGAGCGAAAGGAAGAAAAAAGATCTCATTGATGATCTCGATGATCTCAAATCAAATCTCACTGACCAATAATATGTCAACAACTAAGTTTGTTTCTTAACTGAATTTAACAAGTCACAAAACGATTAATGTATTAATTAATTGTCTAGGCACTTAATTTACCTTAAAAGTGACATTAGACATTAGCCAGTTATCTCTGAGCATTTGGGTAAGGATTTTGAAAGAGAAGGGTAAAGGCAAATCTGGCTAGCAATGATGATTGCACTGTAGCAGGGCTTTCTTTTCACATTTACTTTTTTCTCCTTGTAGGATGAATGGATTTAGGCGTGAACAGTTGGGTGAGTTGTGCACTTAAACAATTTTTTGTATAGATATTTGAATGAGACATTAATACCAGTTTAATGTAACCCTTTGAATATTGCAGTCAAAAAAAATAAATATCTACTAACATCTGATAATATACTGAAATTCAATCTGAAATTTGATCTAGGTCAATGTTGTACTACTGACAAATTTATAACAGCAAAATTTGTTTGCAACCAATCACAGTATTTCCCCTAAATCTAATTTCGTTTCTTGCTCAGATTTCTAAAAACAAACCCAAACATTCCCACCCGTCCTTGCTCACGCAGACGCCCTGACCCCTGAACGATTCCCTCTGGAAAACGGCTACACGCAACACTCTCAGCCCACCGACAAGCCTGAGCCCAAGAAAAGCCTGCTCGTCAAAATCGAGGTGAAGGACGGCCGGGTGATCTCGGAAAGTTTCACTGACTGATTGACGAGACCCCGGTCCCAGTCCCCATCCACGTATTGAGGGGGGAAAAAAGAATCATTGTCCATCTCAATTTGATCTGTGAACGAGCTGTTGCAAATGTGTGTTAGTGTGTGCAGTTTACCCCTAAAAATGTGAGCATTGATGGTTTGCGTCTGTTCCCCGTTCCCCCCAATTCTGACCCTGTCATGAAATCATGAAGATTTCTTTCATGAATGTCTCTGCCTCATCTGTTTTTGCTTACCATTACTATTACAGTTTTTGGAAACAGATCTGTTTGCAGTCTAAAACAATAAATTTGCTTTTGTCTTAAACCAGAAGCAGTGATGCCACAGTTTGTCTTTGTGTGTCTCGTTCATAAATATATATTCTTTATATACAGTACATGTACATTCGAGCCTTATTTTCTTTGAATCCTAAGACCACCATCGCTGAAAGTAACCCTTAAGGATCAGCATGTCTGAGAGGCACAATATTTTGGTTTGATGGTGTTTATCGAAGCCACCCACATTTTTCACTCGGGGGGGCTGAAAAACCTCAATAGAGGAGCTCATGGAAATCTCTGTGTGTATGTGGGATGATACTGAAGTTTATAGCTCAGTCGAGCAAGGGCAACAACCGTGTGCCGAGTGCAGTTTTTCGCGAGCCCAAAGTAGGCTTCTGGTTAGACTCCAAACAATGATAATGTCAGAGGAAGTCAGAGGATGATGCTCCGCAGAGGAGCCGGGATACTGTCCAGTCCAGCTACTCCTCCAACCGTCTCTCCAGGGTTTTTTTTCTTTTCTTTTCCTCTTCTCCTTAACATTTGCATTGTTTCTCAGTTCCCTTTCTTCATCACCCTCTTCCTGTATCGGTCTGTCTTCCTCTCCTGTCTTCAGAGGAACACTTTCTTAGACTTACAGCATTCTTCTTGTGCGCAATAGACCTAGTATAGCCCGACACACACACGGCATACGCACATTCTCTCCCAGCGTGTAATGTAAACAGCCATATCTCAGCATAGTTCTGGCCTCTGCAGAACCAATCCTCTTAGAGCCTCTGAGATAAAAGTCGAATAACAACTGCAGTCTTTTTTTTTTTTAACTGACTGGATAATGCCTGTTAGCTTACAACATGAACAGGAACATACAATAGTTAATTGTAACATCATCCAAGCCCTACTGAAATCTATTTTCATAAGTCTGTCTGTCACTCAAATATCTTAACTTTTAAACACTGTTCGTTGCTACCCCCCTTAATTTACTGTTCGCGGTCAAATTTGACCAAACAGTTTTAACTGCTCTTAAATACCAATACCATGACAAAAAGTATTATTTAATAGAACATTATTGTAAACAGACCCTTATTAGAACATTAACATCTACATCACGTGTGTTTGTGTGTGTGGGTGTGTGTGTTTCTGTATGTGCGTGAATGTCTGCGGACACTGTGGTTCACATGCACAGTGCCAACATGACAACATGAACTGACAACATGAACTGTGTGTGTGTGTGTGTGTGTGAGAGAGAGAGAGAGAAAGAGAGAGAGAGTGTGTGTGTGTGTGTGTGTGTGTCTGTTTGTGTGTGTGGGTGTGAGTGTTTCCATGTGTGAAAAATGCATGTGTGTGCAAACATTGATGGTTTTTCTTGCACATGTGGCAACATGACAACATGAACTGTGTGTGTGTGTGTGTGTGTGTGTGTGTACATGTGTGTGTACAGTATGTGTCTGTTTGTGTGTGTGTGGGGTGTGTGTGTTTCTGTGTGTGCATGCATGCCTGTGTGTGCGAACATTGGTGGTTCACATGCACAAGTGGCAACATGACAACATGAACTGTGTGTGTGAGTGTGTTATGTGTGTGTGAGTGGGTGTACATGTGTGTGTGTCTTTTTATGGGTTTGTGGGTGGGTGTGTTTCTGTTCACCCCTATTCACGTATGTGCGTGAATGCCTGTGTGGACATTGGTGGTTCACACGTACAAGTGGCAACATGAAAACATGAACTGACAACATGTACTGAGTGTGTGTGTGTGTGTGTGTGTGTGTGTGTGTGTGTGTGTGTGTGTGTGTGTGTGTGTGTGCGTGTGTCTGTGAGTGGGTGTACATGTGTGTGTACTGTATGTGTGTCTGTTTGTGTGTGTGTGTGGGTGTGTGTGCTTCTGTGTGTGCATGCCTGCATGTGTGTGGGAACATTGGTGGTAAGTTGTAGGAGTGTGTGTAAGGAGATATATGTTATCTCCTGGATGAAATGTATACTCTTTCCCATTAATTTCCTATGGCGGTCATTTTTGACCGTAAACTAAAAAAATGTTTCTACGTTGAATAAATCACTCAAAATTCAAAGAAAGTAGTCAAAATAAATTCTATGTGTTCAAAAGCCTTTTGTGAAGGTTATCATAAGATCTTGAGGCAATCTGACGAAAAATGCCATATTTATGGTACAGGGAATGAGTAAATCGGTCATTTTTGACCGGAACAGTGTTAGAAGGTTAAACAAAACAAGGAATCATTTGAATTGACATTTGATTGTACAAACACCATTAGATAATTGTCTTTTCAACAGTACATGCATTCTTTCTCTCTCTCTCACACACACACACACACGGCCCCGCACACACACACATGCAGAACTGGAGGTGTTTATTCTGAGTCTGTCTCACTGTTCCAAACATGTTAAGTTATTGTGTTTCTCTGTTAAGCTAACACAAGTGTTATTAATGGGTTATATGCCAACATGCAGGCTGCTCTCATCCATGTTTCCTGGCTTTCTGCTCCAGGATTCTCATCCAATGAGATGCCATTAACCCATTTCACCCCATCGGTCACAATTGTACTATAAGCCTTTAAAACTGTAACTGGGGAATATCCCAATACTCTTTCAGTAAATATTGAAACAATAGAGTGTTTCAATGAAATGTGTTCCAGTGTCAAATGTTTTGAGTAAATTGTCACATGACCAGAGCTGTTCACTTGGTTGCACCTTGAGAAGAGGATGACGGCCTCACAGCTCCCAATTAAAAGGTTTTTAAAGTATGTTAAAATAAACATAGGACAAATATTTTTTGTACACATGGTCTTTAAGGTGTCTAGTTATGCTAGATATACATATATAATTATTAAAATGTCTTTGGTGTGTTTGCAGAATGAGTAAACATGTTAACGGTCACAATAGTGACCGGTGGGATAGAATGTTGTATCTAGATGCACACATACTTCTACACCTACAAACACACACACATACACATACTCATACATACACACATACAGAGACATACACACACACATACACACACTCACACACAGATACACACACACACACACACATACATACTCACACACACATACACACATATATATACACACTCACACACACACACACACACACACACACAGACATACACTCACACACATACACATACACATATTCACACCCACAGACACACACACACACACACACATTCTCACACACACACACATACACATTTTCACACACACAGACATACACACACACTCACATACACACTCACACACACACAAATATATACACTCACACACACAGATACACACACACACATACACACAGACATACACCCTCACACATACACACACACACACAAATACACACATACACACACAAATGCACACATACACACACACACAGATACACACTCACATACACAGATATACACACTCAGACATACAGACTCACACACACACACAGACACAAACACACACACAAACATACACACTCACACACACAGATATACACACTCACACACACAGATACACACTCACACACACACAAATACACACACACACACACAGATATACACTCACACACACAGATATACACACTCAGACACACACACACAGACATACACATTCACACACACACAGACACAAACACACACACACACAGACATACACACTCAAGGGGACTTCACATTGCACGCGGCATGCACTTTGCCTGCTACTCTCACACACCCACCTGCAGATACGCACACACACACACACACACACACACACAATATGCACACTAACTCTCACACCCCATGCAGATACACACACAGAGACCATATACACTAACTCTCACAACTACATGAAGACACACACGCACGCACAGACATACACATTCAGGGTTCTATTTTAACGAGCCGAAGCTCCTGGTAAATAAACAATGTTAACATATTTTTCATATTTATTGTTGCCATTGGTCTCAGTGTTCATATCAGTTTGAAAAGTCCTGTCAGAATACCTTTATTTGAACAAAAAAGCAATTTGAGCAACCTTTAATTGAGTATACGCATATTATCCCACCGGTAAAAAAACTCACTTTTTCATCTACTTTTCTACATTTAAAAAAAAAATAATTATGGATTACTTCAAAGGGATGCTAATAACACATGATTTGCATATTTGCATGTCTGGGAAAAATTTGGGCTTAAATGGGTGAACATAACACACAGAGAGTATTATTTGAATGACTCTTTGAATAAGGGGGTAGACTCAAAGAGACATGGCATGCTTCATGCATTCTTAACAGAACTGTCTTGTTGTCAAATACTGAACCAGATTCGTAACAGTATAACAATACAGCAACAGTAGTATCAGGGTCTATGATTTCACAGAACTCCATGTAATCATGTAATCACAGTAATCATGTCACACTTCAGGGATTAGTGATGGTCATCTCAGCAATAAGTTCTCTGTGTTCATATAACACTTTCCAGAAATGAGTTCATGCAAACAGCTTATGGCATCAGTTCTCCACTACTAGTATTCTCTACATAAATATGTTCTCTTGCACAGAAAAAATATTTTGAACTAAATGGTTTACAGTTTGGGTTAAGGTTGGTTTTCTAATGTTGGTGTCAATAAAGAAACAACCTAATTTAGCCATCCAATTGGTCCTCATGAAAAGAGAGAAACAATTATGAAATCACTTCCTGTCACTCAGTAGCTTGGGTCTTGCCCAAAACTGTTTACATTTGAACCTTTGTTTGGAGGTCTTTTCTTTCCACTGAAACTGGCAAAAAATAAGCAGTCCTCATATCAGCTATCCAATATTTCCTCAATGTCCTATTCCTGTTGCAAAATCCTGGATAGGAATTCACACAATGCATTCTAGGAAAGGCATCACAGGGCAATACTCTCCGCATCCCACCTCCTCCGCCGCCAGCGGTTGTGGAGTTTGTGTAAGAACTTCCGTACGGGGTCAGTGTACTCCCGGTTGGCGAGCCCCAGCACAAGCGGCACCACGGCCATGCCGCCCATGCCGGCGCACGACAGTACGATGTGCGCGGTGGGGTTGCCCTCGGCGCCGGGCCGCAGCAGGAAGGCCATGCCCACGTGGGTGTAGATGATGTAGGGCACCCAGCAGGCCAGGAAGGTCAGCGAGACGGCCGCCACGCAGCGGGCATAGCGCAGGTCCACCCCCAGCTGCCTACCTCCTCGGCCTCGGCCTCGGCCCGTCACCGAGCGCTGCAGCCGGCGGATGTCCTTCAGCTGGCCGTGCGTGATCCACAGCACCCGGCCCGTCATCATGGCGATGGACAGGATGGCGGGCACCAGGATGCCGTACACCTCCAGGTAGATAAAGGCGTTGGGGAAGACGTGGCGATACGTGCAGCAGCGCTCGCCCGAACCACTGCCCGCAGCGGCCGATAGCGAGCAGTTGGGCTTGGTACTGGCGCCGGCCGTCGCACCGCCTTCCACATGCCCGGTGGCGCCACCGCCGAATTGGGCCGCGCCCGGGCGGCAGCACCCGCTCCAAGCCCGTCCCCCACGCCGGTTGTTCCAGCCGAACGCCGGCAGCAGGGCGAAGAGCAACGGCGGCAGCCAGAGCGCCAGCAGCACCAGCGGGAAGCGCCGGTGCACCCAGAAGGAGCGGTGGCGCAGCGGGCTCACGATGCTCAGGTAGCGCTCGTAGTGCACCATCACCAGGTTAAACAGGAAGGCCAGGAACAGGAAGTTGGGCAGCACGTGCACCATCAGGCACGCGCCGAAGCTCAGCGGCCGGTTTAGGCCCATCCAGGGGATGAAGGGCAGCGCCACACCCATGCCCAGGTCGGCCACCAACAGGCTCAGGAAGAAGTAGTTGGGCGTGGTGTGCAGCCGGCGGTTGCAGCCGATGGCCAGGATGATGAGCAGGTTGGTCAGGATGATGGTGCTGGAGAGGGGCATGGTGATGGAGTAGATTAGCTGCACCTCCACACTGCCTGAGCCTCCTCCTCCTCCTCCTCTGCCGCCGCTGCTGCTGCTGGAGGCGTTACCGAGGTCCATCACCGTGGAGACTCACCTCAGGCCTCAGGACATCGGCATCACCCCATCAAAGTGACCACTCAATAAGGGATAGATGAAATCTGGTGTCATGCACTCAATGTTTAGGGCCCAGCTGTTAAATACAATGTTGACCAAATAAAGTGTGAACGAACTGCAGAATCTACTTACATCACCTTGACAAAAGTGCCGAGATTGTAAAAAAAAAAACTATTTATAGAAGATGACTGATGCCAACTGTACAAGTTTAGAACATAAGGGGTCACATCCTTTTTTAATCAAAGCATATGACTTAATTGAAAATAGGAACTTAGATTCAGTTTGCGTTTCATTCATTTTAGGTATCTTTTCAGTTCCCCATTAGTGGTCCTTATCAAGAGCAATAACTGTCTGGTTAATGCACAGCAAATAGGTTCCCCCACAGAAGATACCCAACACCAGGCTTCTGATCTTTGTATGAGCAACAAGGTTGGCAAACAATGAGTCATCGTAGTGGCTCTTTCATTATTCAGGTGGCTATCTCTCCCTCCCATTTACCGTGACCGTATTTTTCATCAGGCCACTGCTAATTGGGTGTGTGCGACACGCATGATTATGTTGCTCCAGTGTGGGCAGGTGTCACAGTAGGTTTCTCTCCAATGAGCATCTGGCTATACATTTACTACTGGGAGAACACCATGTCTCCACCCGTTTGGGCAAACACATAAATTTAACAGTTTAAGCCGAATCCTTTCCTGTACAGATACCGTGAATTTAATGGCTTAGATAGGCTTAGCTCACGATTGAGTTTGTGTAATGAAAAGAAACTATATACACCATGGCCCAATTTTCATCAAAGCATCAAATTCATTATGGGCTATGGAAAGATATAAGGGCATTATGACTGATGTCTATTTTACTTTAACAGAAAACATCCACATATTTTGAATTTAAAATACATTTACTCTTGCTTTTCATAGAAGTTTTTTAAAAGCAAAATTGAACACAAAAAAAAAAACTATTTGACTACTGGTATGGAGTAGAATAATGTTAGTTATCTAGTTGCTTAACTAATCAAAACTATGTAAATAAAAAAATAAAAAACCTCGCCTCAGCCTTAATAACACTACAATTCATAATACTGAATGAATAAAAGGTAGCGGATGGGAAAGAAATAACTCACCTTATTCAAATAAGAAATAGATCAGAAAATATGCTGAGGGACCCAACCAACCAACTTTTCTTCACCTCATAAACAATTGGACATGAGAAAAATAGTTATTCCTGTGGTCCCCAAAGTAGTGACTATCCTTTGTGTTATTCTATACTGTATTCAGCTGTGCGATGAAGTAATAGATCCTGTATGGATGGACAAACATCACGGCGTCTCCCTCCTCTGCATCTGCGAGACAGCACAGGGGGAGAAGCCTCGCTCTGTGCACCTTAAAGGGGAAGCATGTCGCTCTGGACCTGAGGTGAGGACGATAGTAAGAGTCCGCTAGACCAGACACCGTTGTCAACTGGAGCAGAACCACGCACTCACACACAGACATATGGAGACTGTGCATACTGTATGTGGGTTTTGCGTGTGTGTGTGTGTGTGTGTGTGTGTGTGCCGTCGTGCAGAGATCCCACAGAGATGACCCACTTCCACTTCACCCTCATGAACCACAAACAGAATCTAAATCTGAAACAGTCCAAACACAAGTGAACGGCTTATACATAACAACATCCACAAATGTCCTAAATGTTTTCTGTTGGTCCAGTGTACATGTAAGGTCACTTCAGATTAGTGAATACAATAGAGGTGAGAGAGATGCTGAGGGTCCTGAAACTGAAAGTTTCTCACTTCTTGTTCTCACTTCCCTCCCATTTTAAATCCGTAATGGTGAAGCTGCACTGTGATTGTATTTGTAAATAAAGACATATATGGAATATTTCTTTGCTTTTTTTTTTGCTTTTTCAGATTAGACCCACTAATGTTATCATGCCAGTCACATCATACCAACCCTCTAATACACTTTATGAAAATCATATCACAGTTGCACATGGAAACATGCACATGTCAAGCTTGGCCAATTTTGCCAGGTCCTTTTGAAACACATACTGTACATCACAAGGTTCTCATATTAGCTTTTGGTCTTTGGAGAAGCAGTCAACTTCAGAGGATTGCTATAAACAGTGGGCCCTGTGCGTTTTATGTCCTGTGTAGCAGACTTTTGCCTACAGGCAGAGGAGTGTGGACTTGCTGGACACTTCTGGTCAAGCTAGTTTGACAAAGAGCCAACACATTCCCCTACAGGACCCTATATGACACATCCCCATACAGACCCAACACATTCCCCTACAACAGGGGTTCTCAAACTTTTGTGGGCCGGGGACCCCTCATGGAGTGGAAAATTCTCCAAGTTAAAGCAACACCAAAGAGTTTTTTATACCTTAAAATAATGTTTCCAAAATCGTTTCAGTGGTTCATCAACTCGTAACAGGGTGAACGGCACTTCTGCATTCGCTTCGCAGCCCTCTATCGGCTATAACCGCACTATGTAAGTTTGCCAGATCGGGTAGCGGATCTGTAGTTCGATGGAATGAGACATAAGAAACTACAAATTTGACTTGCATCTGATGTCGCAATACATCATACTTTTATAAGTCATGCAAAATATTCGACCTGGTCTGTGGACATCGTTATTTGCAAAGCCGGTGCTGGATAAACAAATAGCGTGCGTGCGACAGAGGGAAAGTTCTTTGGTGTTGCTTTAATTATGTAGCTGTATAGCCTTTTTTTTGTTATATGCTTATGTTATATGTATTTTAAAAACATAGAGTGCTAATACCACAATAGTCATGTTAGCAAACTTTGACAGTATGTAGGATTTTTTTAAAGGACTGTTGTTTCTTTGTCAAATGTAGGCCTATTGTGTTGAACATAGTGTTTACTTCACATAACTTTCATTTTGTTGCCGATTAATTAATAATTTCATATTTTGTAGCAAACTTTATCAGGGACCCCCTGACAATGTGCTGCGGACCCCACTTTGAGAACCAATGCCCTACAGGACCCAATATGACGCATCCTCATACAAACCTGTGGTGCAGGCCAAATAAAGAGAAACAGACTCAATGCTTAATTAAATTTGTTGAACACGAAGAAAGCATTTAAAAGTCTCCTTCACCTCAGAAAGTCATGTTTTAACACCCATTTATACAGTATGCATATGTTTACAAATGTGCAAGAATTCTTCATACTTGACTACTAGCAGGGACAAACACTTGTGGAATGCAACCTCAGTGGCCAACTGATCTGGGTCCCATTTCTCCCAAAATGGTCAGATATTTATGGCTGCAAATCACTGCTCCAGCATTCAGAGTGAGTGGAAACACCTCTGGGAACAGCTGCAAACACTCGAATCTCAGAACGGAGCGAGCCAGCGTGACAAAGGCCCTTAACCGGTTACGCAACAATTATCAATTCACTCTTCTCCCAACACCTCATGTAGTAGCTATTTAAACAGGTGCTTCAAGCCTATGTCGGAATTATACTTTTCCAAAGCTGGAATTTTTTCAAATAGCTATTTGTGTGTGTGCGTGTGTAAATTAAGAGAGAGCACTTGGAGGTTACACACACAGAAACCTTTTCCAAGTTCATTCCTGACCCACAACTTTCACACTGAAATTAATAGATGTTGTTTTTTTCCTTGTATGACTCACCACAGAATCTCATACTTTTTTTTTAATGACCCATGAGGATACAACTGACATAATTAAAAATGGGTTTCTGATTTCAAATGTTCACACAACTTTAAAGATTAACCAAGTTAAACATGCTGGGTGACATGATATTGAATTAAATATGAAAGAAAAAAAAAAATCATGCTCCTGTAAATGAGTGCAGTAATTAAAACAGGTACCATATTGTATTATTTTGTCAGCCATGAAATAATTGAAAACTTGAAAATATTTCCAAACAATTTAACAATCTGATCCATATCGATAACAACCTACTATCTGAAACACGTCTTATTTTTACTTCACAAGATCTGGCAATGATCTAGCAATGATCTAGCTAGCACATGACAGGCCAATAACCTAGTAATGTCTCTTCAGGTGTGGACTTGGGTGTGTTCAGATATCTCTATGTGTGTAGAGCAAACACCATCCTCCAGGCCACCAAGGGGCCGTGAAACTGTGGCGTGATGCAAGAGAAATGTCCTGGAGGAGAGGGAGGAGAGAGGGGGGGCGTCTGTCCGTGGGTGTCAAGTCCTACCGGTCCGGTCTTTGAAGGCAGAACACTTTGGCTTTGTGGTCCCCGGCTGCCGTCACTGCTATGGAGGCGTCTCTGTCAGAAGTAAAATAAAAAAAAAAAAAAAAAACAAGGGCAGCAGTGACTCACTGAACTCTGGCATTACATTAATTACACAGAAGGACTGCTTTTAAGAAGTGCGACAAGCCCTTTTCATTGTCAAAATTCTCATCTCTCTTGATGCCTATCTGAGGGAAAACACAAATATTAAGTAAATGATCATCTGGGTTCAGTCCTTGCAGTTGTTGTTTTTTATATATTTTTTTGGCTTCAAACGATTCATACAGATGCTGATAAAAGCAATAGACAGGAACACTGTAAAACAGTGTTTTTTTATTTTAAATTTTAAACCCTGCTTTCAGAAATCATTTCTTGGGGAAAATCTGCTCTATCTGCAACTGTAGGCCATGGAAAAGTATAGGGCTGTCAAAGTTAACACAGTTTTAAAAACAATTGTGCCATTTACGCATGTTCTACCCAGTAGCCAACTGGGCTATCATATCCGAAAAGAAAGCACTGCAGTCATCTCAAGTCGAGACTCAATCTTTATTGAAATGGTACTAGTATTATTAGACACTAAAGTGAGTTAACACATTGACTTTGTGGTAAAATCTTAACAAGCTGTCAAATGTCTATTATTTAAAAAAGAAAATAATGTGAAATCACATGTGTTCTGTCTATGCACTATTCATGCATCATATTCGGTAATGTTTATTGACCATGATAGAGATGTCAGCCTTCATTGAAAAGATATTTTAGCAAACATTTTTAGCTCAATTTTAATTTGAGTAGACTATTTCAACCTTAGGTTTGTCCAAAATCCCAAAACAATGAATTAGCAGTAGTGTTATAGAAGTTTGCTTTAGTGTAAAATAACCTTGTGGCACTTAACATTTTTCATTGGGGTTCTGTGATTTATCATGATTAACCATACAATTTCATTAACAGCCCTAGAAAAGCAGGATACTATGTTAAGGTACATGTTTTCAGAATCCAAAGCTTGTATACGATTTAAGGCCCCAATCAATTCATCACAGGTGACAGTGAAATCTTGATGGATGTCATTATATGAAGAGGTAGACCATGTCTGAACATTTAGCATGCCATTTGTCTTTGAAGCTAGACCATAACATTATGGGGAAGACAGATGGTATTTAACAAGCAGTTGAGTGAGAGCCTGAAAGAGGGTCATTTCAACCCACCCATCCAGATATCCTGTCCAGGTCCAGCATTAGGGAACCTGTTTTTAAACACATACAAACGCACTGTTTTGCTCTCTTTCCCCCCATAGAAAAGTTCTGAGCTTTTCTGCCTTGACAATCATCACACCAGGCATGACAGGAATGGCGTTGTGAAATTCAGGTAAGAGGTGTTCACAGTTATTCCAATAATTCTTTGGGGAATCATGAGACCTGTTGTCAGACGACAGAACCGGGTCCAGACACATAAATTTGACAACCTTGTTCAGCGCAATTTCTGCCCGACATCCACACTGAAATAGTTCTATCAGAGAGCCCGCTCAGACTACCCAGGAAATCTAGAGTTCTCGCAAGAGCACAATGGAATTGTCTCTGCAAGACACTCTGGCAATGAGCAATGATGCACGTTACTTTTTCCCCTTGCATCCCGTGGAACCAATCAAATCGTATCTGATATAGGCAGGCCAGAGGCGAGCTAAACTGATGACGACAGCGCTGCAGCGTTGGAAACATTGATCGTAGTGTTATCTAATTGCGTCGAAGTCCGGAATCATTCAGAGTAAACATTGGTCTAGTGTTATCCAATTGCGTGCACTGAGATTTTCAAATGCATGCTTGGTGCCGCCCCTCGAGTTGGGCCATTACATTGTTCGTGGCCAGACCCTTAATCTTTCTAGATTATCAGGGTCTAGATTTTCCAGGCTACACTCAGACAGCATCACGGAATGAACTGCTTTCATATAGTGGATTTTACATACTGTTTTTTAGATAAATGGACTGCTTTTATATTGTGCTTTTCTACTCTAAACATTCATTCACACATTCTTGCACTGACAGAGGGGGCTGCCATGAAAGACATGCCAACCTGCACCTTGGGAGCAGGTTTGGGGTACAGGGTATTGCTTCGACAGGGTCAGAAGGAACCAGACTCAAACGACTCCTCTGCATGGCAGTGGATGAGAATATGACATGGCAGATCAATGTTTCCCACAGAATTGAATTCTATTTGTGGTGGTAGGTTTGCAGAATTAACTCGAATGCAACAGTTTTTAACAAATTAGTGCCAGATTTAAGCACAATTTAGTACAACCAGGAAAATCATTGTGTGGTGGTCAATGTTGATATTGTGGTGGGCTGCCACAAATAAGTCAGTGTATGGGAAACACTGCAGATAAGAGACCTCTCAAACATGCTGACATTTTACATTGGCCCACTCTCAGGTGAGAACAACTGCCTGTCCCATAAGAGTTCTCAATGTCAACTTGAGAACTCTTATGGGACAACGAAACTGCAGTGACACAATGGATTCTTAAAGTCAGCTTGAGATCTTCTGGAACTGCAACGAAACCGCAGTCTTGCACACAATTATATCAGTCAGGCTTACCATTCCATCCTCACTGAAGACGTTTTTTAAAAAGTCCTCCGGCACCGGATGGCCTTAACAACTCATATTTCAATATAGCCTTCTAGTTGCCATGGAACTGAAGCAAACACCATACAAACAAGAAACACTACAAGCAATGATGATGATGATGATAATGATAATGATGAAGCAATGAAGAGTATGTTAAAATGCTGACCTCACATGTCATAGCAAACCACACAAACAAAAAAAGTCTCAAAACCTACAGGCGGATACAGTATGGACCACAATGTTACAAGTGCACGTGAGACTATGCCGAGTCGGATCTGTGTCGTTTCATGACCCACCTGTTTAGTGTGAAGTCCAGGATCTCGGCACCATGTCCACGGTACTCTGATACCATGGATCCGGATCGGGCGTCCCAAAGCCGGACGACACCGTCCAGGCTGCAGGTGGCCACCAATGATGAGGATTCTTCCCACTGCAGATGGACTATACCTGCCTGTGGATCACACACACACACACACAATTACATAATCACAACTGACTTTACTCATAAAATACTTAACTACACCGATGTTTTGAGCTGCTACCATCAGGCCAGAGTGCCTCTGGCCAAAAAGTCACTATACACAAAATCCTTCATACCCAAGGCAATAAACACACACACACAATATACATCTTAAAAAAACATCACACACACACACATAAAGACAGAACAGACATTGCCTTCAATCAAAGAAAATGTTATAACATGGCAACATGTTGGACAATAAAGCTTTTTGAATCATGAATCTTGACAGCTGACTTTAATCAGTAGGAGTTGAAGCAGAAACGTTCTAAAGAATTTTTGGCAGCACGAAGGATACATTTGCGCTGCCTTTAGAATGCAGCCAAATGAAAGTATTTTAGAAGGCAGCATTTTATAGAAATATCTGAATCCGACATGCCTCGTTGCCACCTAATACTATCTTATTTTCTTCAGTTTTGGTTACAGCCAAATGGCAGATTTAAATCATGATGAGGGTAAGACTTTCATGACACGCTGCATTACATAACAGACACATAATGTGCGGAGAATGTGCTCTCCCCACAAAACGAAACTATGGCTCTATTTAGGGACGAAAAACAAGTCACAAACAAGTCTCTCCTCCATCTCTGGAAGCCCTCTTTCAGGATGTAGAACAACCCTGGGGTCTTTACTTTAGCAACATGAAGTATTGATTACTCCCAGAAAGGTCCATGCAGCCACTGACCTCATGCTGACACCTATGTCTCAGAGCCTGGGTGGACAGGTCATAAATAGCTAAGGTACCGTCCAGGTATGCCACTGCAACCAACGGCAAACTGAAAGGGGAAAAAAAAAAAAAAAAAACATAACATGTAATTACTGCAGGAACATAACACACCATTACTGCAATGCAAAAAAAATCTTCTGAACAGCACAGGATTCCTGGCATTGTGAATGGCAGCAGTAGGTGGTTTCACTCACACTTTGCAGAAGCCCACTGACTCGACAGAGTTGGAGTCCTCTTCGTCCGTCATGGAGTCCTTCGCTTTGCCGCTCTCGATGGAGAAGGCACAAACAACCTAACAAATATTTCACACGACTTAGTCAGCAAAGCCTCTGTATTCATTGAGAAAAAGTCCCGTAGCATTGATGTTAAAGTCTACCTCCCCCAAGGGGTAACTTCCCTCTTGATTGTAGTTAAGTCTGTGAGATCAGTTAATAGCCCATAACATAACAAAGTACAATTACTCATAATATTATGCCTCTGCTTCTTATCTCAGTTTCTATCTATTCATCCAAGGACTGAGCCTCTCTGTTTATCTCTCTATCTATCTCCTTGTATTCTGAGTTAGTCTATCAAGATGCACTATTGCATACCATACCATAGCACAGACTTGCGTACTCATTTTCTCAGATAGTCATGCCACATGCAATAGCGTTGATGTATGACATTGTTCATATTGAGTTCATATTTCCGGCACAGGTAACTCTGTGTGAGCAGCTGGTGACCTACCTTGCCTGTGTTCGTGTTGATGAGCTTGGCCAGGCCATCCACGGAGCCCGTCAGGACCAGCGAGCCGTCCTTATTGGTGTCAAGGCACGTTAGCGCCCCCTGGTGGGCATCACTACCTGTAAAAAAAAGAAAAGAATGACGCACACAACATTTGTTGGGATGGTTTTAAAATAGTTGGTTAAGATGGTTTAATTAATTTAATGATATTTTAAAACACTTACATACAGTTTTTACTTTCAATTTACTTTACATTCCTATGCAATTTCACACTTAATGCTGGACTAAAATGGAATTGAATCAAGTTAGTTCCTAAACTAAACTCCAGTTTAAATTTTAGCTACGGAATTCTAACTCGTCAGTGACACAGAGGAGAGGAAAGACTTGCCTTTAATGACATGTACGGCATTGCCCTGTTTAAGGTCCCAGATCCTCACTGAGCCGTCTTCATAACCAACCACGGCTCTCTTTCCTGAGGAAAAACAAACAAAGAAGAAGGTCTGTGATGCTGGGCAGAAACCAGGAGCTCATACATTGGACTGTGTACTATGTTGTGAGAGACCCCATATTACCAGGTGTACAGATTTATCTCTTGAAATATGTTTCCCCTTCTCTGTCTGTATACACAACTTTTAACTTTAACCCTATATGCAAAACAGCAATACACTTTAAGAAAGACACTGGACCACAGTCACATCTACATGACCTACCAGAGAGGCACATATCACAGCCTATCATGTCCATAGAGAGTCACTCCTGGTCCTAACAGCCATATCGGAAAGTCACCCATTTCCACCCGTGCCCTATTTCAGCCCATTTACGTGTATGTGTCACTTAATATAACTTTCTATACAAATTAAGACGACAGATTCCTAAAGAAACGCAAGCACCCACCCCATAAGTGTATCTAAATTAGTTATGTACCAAAAATTACATTGTGCAGTGACTGGAAGAGCTGTAAACAGTGTTGTAAGGCTGCATGTTCAAATCCGCTTGGAGCTCAAGAATACTTGATATACAGGCTAATTGCAAATATGGCAATGCATTATATTATTTTACATTAACAAAATGTAGAAAAATAGAACGGACTGGAAATAAAGTAGGCACTGATATTCTTTAAAATCTTGTTTCCTGTAAATGTTGTCAGTCATTCTTAATCTTCACAATTGGTGCACTGGCATGTTTAACTGTCAGCTGCAGTGTAATGTTAGATTATATGTAAGTTAAGTACAGAACTGACTGCGCTCAAATTTTTGTCTGTGCTCCTAAATGTTTTAACTTGGGCGCACAAGTGCTCCCAAAATTTTCAAACAAAATGGGCGGAAATTGGTGCTTTTACGATACAGTACACAGGCAGCTGATTTCCAAGGGTCTTGTTAATAATAATACCCTTATAAAATATTCACATAAAAACATTAACAATGACAACAAATAAAGGACGTTGGGACTAAACTTCCAACACACACCATCTCGCATGATCTTGCCAGTTGTTGCTTGACAGCTGGGGCCCTGAAAGGTCTTGCAGTCGCCTCCTGGGATCTTCCACATCCACACATTTCCATCCGCAGTGCCTGCCAACAGGACAGGGGCACATGGGTGCCACTCCAGCCACTGGGACAAAACCAGAGAGACATCAAGAAAACATTAGCTACTTCCAACAATAACTTCTCCCTCTAGTTGTCTGTTGTCAGTCTATCTGACGAGCTGTACAGTGCAAGATGAATTTCCTAAAGTATCGATTAAACATCTATGAATTTCCTAAAGTATCGATTAAACATCTATCTACACACACATACACACACTTTACAAAACCCAGTTAAAGATGCCAGCTGCAATTGATAAATGGCGCCGTCACCTACCTCCAAGTCTCCAACTTCAAAGGACCAGATCTCTTCTTTAGTCTCCACTTTCCACACCTTGATGAGGCCACTCATGTCTCCTGATGCAACAAGCTTGGAGTCATAGCTGAAGGTGGCACATGTCACAGAGTCTTTGTGTCCTAATATCAACAAGAAAACAAAGAAAGAAAGCAAACTTAAAAGTTGTGAACAACACGATCAGTATGTCAGAGTTTGAGTGAGCATTACGTGGCATCACCGCAGTGAACAGACAGTCCAGATATAAAATATGTAAGCTTAAGTATTTACATAGCAAATTTTCAAGCACAATGGCAAATCAAAAGCGCTTCACACAGACATAGACAAAGACAACATAAACAATTAATATTAAGTCCATGGGCATTGGACAGTGATGATTCTCTTGGCCTCAAGAACACCACAACAACCACATGGTGCTTTTGAACAGGCTAGGCCATCAGTAGAGCTCGGGAAACATGTCAGCTGTCCTGGGGTGTGTTTCCCAAAACAATAGTTGCTAATAGAGTTACCAACTAAGTTACCAACTTCGTTGGTTGCAATGCAATTTCCCACTGCCAACCAACAAAGTTGCTAACAGGTTAGCAACTAGACAACAGGTTAGCAACTATGCTTTTGGGAAACGCAGCCCTGAGCGGTTTCTCAAGGCAGACCCAGGAAAGCCAGCCTGCAGATCATCAGCTTGATGAGCGAACCTCAGACAGCGACAGAGTGCAACATCACCTGTTAATGTACATAACATACACACACAAATAACACACACATACCTGTGCACTCAAGGAGCACCTCTCCATCACTCACGGTCCACACATAGGCCTTGTCATCCTCTCCCCCTGAAACTGCTAAACTGTTTGTTTGAGGGTCCAGACTGACACAGAAGACGGAGCCTGCCAAAGAACGCAGATTATGATACAGTTATGATGCGGCCTATACACTAAAAACCCTTACAATGAAGTTTGCTAAAGACATATATTATCGAGGTAAAGGAGATATCTATATTGACAAAAGTAGAGGTAACACTGAAAACATGACTAAAGTTTACAACGGGTTCTTAATCAAAGACGACTTAATCCATTACCAAAACAGCTTCAGAAAGCACAGCACCACAGCAATAGAGGACTACCATCATACGCACCAGTGTGACTGGAGAAGGTGAGTTCACTGTCATCTTGTTCTGCTTCCATCTCGTCCTCTGTCTCCCAGGCCTCATCGTCAGCTGCTGCCCCAGCATCTTCGAAGTCTACGTCTTCCAACTCTTCTGCCAGGTCATCTTCAGACATAACGATAAAAAAAATACATAGTTAATCCCCGAAGATGCTGTTTCTTGAGGGTTGCCCATGCCTTGTTGATATCACCAGTTTAACAGCAACGTTACTCACCTGGAGATTGTTCTGCATCATTGAGATCAATAACCTCGACAATCTCTTCATCGCCATGCAGTTGTACTATGTCCTCAGAAGAATTATCCATACTTTCTGTCTCTACCCACGATACTAACGTATCGTATTTGCAAAGCAGATTGCTGTGCTAGGCTATGCTATGCTATTAGCTAACTAGTTAGCTTTCCAAGTTGGCAGCGAGGTCAAGATGAAAGATCTTGGGGAGGAACTCCGAAATGTCTGTTGCTAGAATAAATCCAGATCTTTATGAAGTTCTTGGCAGAATTGTACGGTTTCTGAGCCCCAACTAATCCGAAATCATGTTGGTCATCGTGAATAATTTCACGTGTTGGTTCATGGTTCCTTCGAGCCTCACGCCGGAATCTGCTTGACTGACAGATTGGTAAACCAACGACATCTATTCCAAGACAACGATTCCACGCCCAGTCAAGGCGGGACTTCCTTTAAAATCGGCCTCTCGTTCGTGTGTTCGTGAACTGTCGGCAGCTGTCGGTAACTGGGCTGCATATTTCTCGACCTGACGCGCTTATTATGACCGCCGCGCATGCCCAAATTTCCGTCAATGATTCCCGGGAACTGAAAGACTGGGGTACACGAAACTTGGTGGGCATGTAACCCCACATGGATAGCATGGAACCATCGTTTTTCGTTTTGATCTGTAGCCCCCCCCCGCTGGACTGGACCCCCGAAAGGAGGGTAGGGCAGACACAGTTTTCTGTGAATATCTCGAGAACCGTAAGGTTTCGGAGGACCATTTTTTTTTTGTATGTTGATCTCAAGGGGCCATGTCAACCCATTCCATAACCACTCATTTCATGTATAGCGCCACCTAGTTAAACACAAAAAAGTAAAAATTAGGTGTTGTAATCGCAGGTATCTGTGACCTAACATAGTCAAAACTGCACGAAGTATCATTATGACACCCTCTGAAAGCATGCCAAGTTTCGTGGAATTCCGTTCATTGGGGGCCACACAATAAATTAATTTATGTTAATATACACCAACTGGCCTGTAGGTGGCCGGAGACAGTTTTCTGTGAATATCTTGAGAACCGTAGGGCCTAGGAGGTCCACCTTTTTTATGTATGTTGGTCTTAAGGGGGCATGTCAACCCATCCCATTACCACTTATTTCATGTATAGCGCCACCTAGTTAAAAATTAAAAAGCAAAAAATTAGGTGTTTTCATCACAATATCTCTGGCTGACAAGGTCAAAACTGCACAAAATTAAAAGTGTAGGATCGTTATGACACCCTCCGAATGCATGCCAAGTTTTGTGTACTTTTGTTCATGGGGGGCCTCACAATAAAATAATTTATGTGTACATTTAGTGACGTACACCAACAAGGATTCCCGGGACACTGAAAGACCGGGGTACACAAAACTTGGTGGGCATGTACCCCCACATGGATAGCATGGAACCGACATTTTTCGTTTTGATCTGTAGCCCCCCTGCTGGACTGGACCCCCCCGAAAGGAGGGTAGGGCAGACACAGTTCTCTGTGAATATCTTGAGAACTGTAGGGCCTAGGATGACCATTTGTTTCCGTATGTTTGCCTCCGGGGGTCATGTTAACCCATTTCATGTGCACACATGTGCACAAACAGATACACACACACACACACACACATACATTCACAGTAATCATACGTATGACACATACTCACACAGTAGACATATGTCCGCTTGCATGCACAGGCGCATACGCAGGCACACACACAAGCACGCACACACACACACACACACACACACACACACACACACACACACACACACACACACACACACACACTCACACACACACACCCACACACATAACATAAACATAACACAAACAATCAAGAATTTCTCAGAATTATGAACAGGCAAGATGGAGGTGGGGTTGTATAAAATGAATTTTACATGTGAAATCTATGAACTAATCATGTTTTGGTACTTGTTGTCTAGCAGATACCAGTGAGAATTGAGTGTGGATAATGCAATTTAGTGAGACAGTTAGAATCATATAGGCCTTTCAGCGTGATTTCTTTTTGTGGAAAAAATGTGCTGGACTGGGCGGCGGTCATATTTTGTACCGCTCTGCGGTACATCTAGTCTTACCAGCTGTCTATGGGATAAATAGGGAGTGAAAGTAATCTCATCGCCATCTAGTGGTTGCGTTCCTAGAGTTTAGCGGAGTGGATGGGATTTTTTTTTTGAAAAAATATATCTCGGTGCCTATTGGATCTTAATTTAATGCCTTGTTAGGCACTGGGGTCACCTCAAGTTGCCATATGACTGCAGCTCCCACGTGTCCCAGCCTGCCGGGGGGCCTTAAAAAATATATATAATTCACTCAAATTTACATAACAGAATAAAACTTAAACTTCATTGGCCCAAAATGACTATTTAAAGTAGCAAGGCGCTGATGAAGTTCACGGTCAAATTAGGTTTTAAAAATAATGCGTCATTCATGCTACTGTTAGACACCTTTAGAAAATGTCAGAAAGGTAGGCCTACGTAAGAAGATAGTATGAGAGCGGGGCTCAAAAGCGAAAGGCTCGTCTAAAGACCATAGGCTATCTTGCAAAAAAAAAGGCTGCTGCTGTGTTTGAGTAGCCTAAACCACGTGAGAAAAACATAGAACTAGAACAGCTGTCAAGCAAGGGACAAGCCACATAATCGCAAAATATCGTCTTATTCTGAACAAAGTCAATAGTCGGAACATTAATGTCTAAACATAGGCCTAGTGTCACGGTTGATGGAGATAAAGTTACAACTCTGAGAACACTATAGCCATATGCCAACGACACCGGCAATGTTCCACATTCAGCTCGGAAGAGCAGCGCGACTTTGCCACGCTAGCGGAGAGTGCTCATGAGTCTTTTTCAAAACTGGGATTCGTTAAAAAATAGAAATCAATGAGCCAGCGCAGATTAAAACAAATGTCTCTGATATCCATTGATATTCTGCACGATTTGGATTTGACAATGAAGAAAAACTTCAAAAGTTAGGAATAGCCTATGTTGGCTATTTCATAAGGCATTAGTTGTCAATGCTATGGTTTTTGTTTTGTGAAGGAAGTTGAATGCTGCCTGATGTGAGTAGGCCAGTTGTTGCAGTAAGGACGTCTTATCTATGAGTTGATGGTTCAATTGCTGCTCTGTAAGGATGCTGCTGGTGTGAGTAGGCTTGTTTGGTGTTGTTGCTGCACCAACGTTGCAGTGATGATGTATGAGTAGGCCTGGTTCAATTGTCGGCCTATGTTACCTTGGAGGGGGCCCCCACACAGAAAATGTAGGGGCCCATGACCACCTTAATCCGCCCCTGCCGCCGGGGACTTTTTCTACCCCTTTGCTGTTTGCTGCCTCCATTAAAAAAAGATAAATAAAAGAAAATAAATAAATAAAATGCATACATATTTTCTGAAAAACAAAAATATAGTAGACCTAGGCTAAGCGAGTAACTGGTTGGAAAAAAACACGAGTTGACTAGCAACACGAGTTGACTGGCAACAACTGGCTTTTGGCGCTATCGCTGCTGAGGGTTAACATGCGTGTGACTCCTTCCCGGCCTGGATGAGTCTATTTTGGTAGGTCGGGCCTGGTACTTGGATGGGAGACCGCCTGGGAATGGCTCATGGCCCCCCCAAGTCCCAATTGCTCAACCTGGGATCAGAGAGAAGGATGCCCCCTGATGGCACATCGCAGGAGTACAGGTGCTGCCGATGATTAGGTGGTATGTATTAATATGATTTGTGCATTAACCCTTTGCTTTCCAACAGGTGAAATTAAGTGCTTAACATTTTACCCTTGCTTCTCACCACACCTTTTCCCAGCTATATGATTAAGACTCTGGTATTGCACCTGAGGTCGATCTGGTGGTGGTAGGGATGTTGGCAGAGTCAGAGCTTCTGACAGCGTAGTCTGGTGGGGCTTTGCTTTGGGCATTACTGTACTGTTGCTCTGTAGTTGGCCTTTTTTTCTTCCCTTAAAATGACATTTGATATGGAATTCTCATTTAGATTGGGCAGAGGAATGGAGAGACCACAGTGGATTAGATTAGATTAAACTTTATTGTCATTGTGCAGAGTACAAGTACAAAGACAATCAAATGCAGTTTGCATCTAACCAGATGTGCAGAAAAGTGCAATGTGATAAAATATAGACAGGTGGTGCATAGACAGGATAAGAAATATAGTGCAGTGTAGACAGTAGTATACAGTTGGTTTACAGAAGGTGGTTTAGAGTAATATAAATTAAGTATAAATATGTGCAGTGTATTAGCAGTTACCTTATAAGAGCAGAATAAATATGGCTATGTAATATGAACAATAAACAACATGTATAGATATGTGCAATGTAGTAGCAGTAACAGTATAATAGTAGAAAGAATAATATATATATATATATATATATATATATATATATATATATATATATATATATATATATATATATGTATATATATATATATACCAGATATATATATATATATATATATACCAATACCAGAGTCTTGTTTTACCTTGTTCCTTGTCCACCTGTGCCCTGTTAACCCCTGTGCATTTAAACCCTCTGTCTCTCATTAGTCTTTGTCGGTCATTAATGTTGTTGTCCGTATCGTGGTTTGCTAAGTTCTATTCAAGATTCCTGTTTGCTCCAAGTTTGCCTTGCCTTGCCCTACCTTGCACTTTGGTCCAGCTCCTCCCTGCAAATCATTACAGAATGACCGACCATATCATGGACCTAGCAGCAAGTTATTCAATTTTGACTCTGACATGCCGCTCCGGACCCGGCTCCCCGACGCGCTCCGGTCCCGACTCCTTCCTGCTCCTGAGCTCCCTGTTCCTATGACTCCACTCCCCGCTCCAGCTCCAGTCCAGAGTCCGACTCCGACTCCGACTCCAGTCCCGACTCCGACTCTAGTCCGTATAGCCGAGTCGGCTTCGGTGCCTTCTGCCCAGCCACTTGATCCACCGTCCCTGTCCGGCCGTCCACCCCACTTAACCCCACTAATGGGGAAATAAGGGGAACTCGCCCAACTGTGCGACATGTGCAACTCAAAAGCAGGCCTACATACATACTGTAGTGTAAAGTAACATACAGACAAAGACATAACAGAACCCATGTGCACCTGGTTACTGTCAAAGGCATGCAATAATAAAGCAGGGACAAGCTAGAGACAAAAGGCAAAATGCCGAATATAATTAAATTAATTAGTGCGATGTGGATCACAGCATTACGCACACCTCTGTCAATAGCACACCTCCCACACAGTATGGCCGGAAACATGCTTCTGATAGCCGGGGCAAGGTTCTTCTTGGGACTGTGTGCCAGCCACGTGTAAAGTTGCTCATGATGTGAATCATCCTCCTCATCTTCACTGTCTGTATCACCATGTGTCTTGCTCACTGTCTGCCTCATCTTTTGACAATGTGAACATTTCAGCTTCTTAACAGGGTGTAATTGTACTTCATCCCACACGTGTAACTGCCGAAGCCTTTCTCCCCCAGGTATGCCCCTGGCGGTGCAGGGCAGTTGGCGTTGGGACAGCAGATCATGGCTTTCATCACACCAACTGGCCGCCAGAGGAAGGCCGGGGTTGTGAAAAAGGCCAGTTCGATGGTGTTTTATGCCCCCAATGTCGTCTTCCAGGCAGCGCTGCCACCGTCGACTTAAAGGCACCTTATCCTAAACCTAACCCTAACCTTAACCCATGCCTAATCATAGCGCCTTCCAGGCAGTGCTGCCTTAGAGACAACGTTGGGGGCATAGAAACATTTTTAAATTGAATTTTAAAATAATTCAACAAAAAAAAATACATGCAAAAAGATAATGCCTCTGTAGCCTACTGTAAGCGAAACCCGAGTAATCCGGTTTTGAAATTGCAGCAAAAATTCTACATGTTATCCAACTTTGGGCTGAAATTCTATAGCAGCCCAAAATAATGAACTTGATTTCCGAATCAAATAATCAAAAGTTGGTCATGGCATGCACAGATCAACTGTGCTTTAGATATTTCTACCAGCATGCTTTGGTGACATGGATGCAGACAAACTATTTTTCCCTAATATAAAGGCTGACCTAAGATATAAGCAAGCATGATCACATCATACAGTACTTCCCCAGATTTGGGTAGCCGAAAACAATATCCTAAGAGCTCTTTTCCGAAGCTATAAATCATTTTTTGTAATTAATAAGTCTTATTATTTAATTGTGTTTTTCAGATAATATCAATAAAAGTGTGTTGTTTTGATTGAGTAAATAACAATTACCCAATTACAGTTACAGTACAATCAAAAAATGATTTATGAAAATGCCCCC